>NW_028258143.1:53380833-53681111 GCF_053883595.1 Heterocephalus glaber
GAGCATAGACTGGTGAACACTTTGTTCATTTAATTTTACATGGTAGCAGGAGAAAATCATATTAAGTTAGACTTCTGCTTGGGTCAGGCCTAGGTCCATCTCATAACAACCATACAATACCATATAAAAACAAATGAAAGTTTTGGCAACAACAATGCTGTGGGTACTCCTTTAGCCTTTAGCAAAAGGAGTACTTTTTTACTCCTTTAGCTGATAGTAAAGCAGGAAAGGTGAAATACCCAAATTTGTAAGAATTATTCTTGTTACACCATTAAGGAGAAAGAAGAAATAAAATGGATCAAGAGTGAGAGCAAGTAACTTAAAGGTATGCTACAACAAATTTCAAACAAGTCATATAGCCCTTTAATTCATTTGTCTATTAAAAGCAAATAATTAGAAAGGCTAGGGGTTATAGCTCAGGGGCAGAATGTGTGCTTAGTATTTGAAAGGCCTAGGGGTTTGAATCCCAACAACAACAACAACAAGAACAACAACAACGTAAATTTAGTAACCTGTATGTGTTCTTCTGTGCCTCTGTAACTCATCGCTTCTAGTAAATCTTTTACCACAAAACATCCAATTACAAATAAAAGGGCGTTCTCCAGAATGCCAACGCAGATGTGCTCTCAGATGTGAGGTCTTCCCATAGACTTTACCACATCCTGGTATATGACAAATGTGTTGTTTCTTTTTCCCAAGATTGGTACCTCTAAAAAACACACAGAATAATACACACTTTCATGAAAGGATTCAAACAGATATTACCACTTATCTTATATCCTCATGTTCAGTTTCAAATAGAAGACATTATTACCATGAGGTCAATCAGAAACCAAAACCATTTTAAATATAAAGGAAAATTTATATATTTTAATGTTTTACACATTAATTTTACTCAAGAATTAATGACTGCTCTCCAAATATAAATATGCTCAAGAATTATGTAATCAAAGGGACATTTAAAATATAACAAATGTACAACAAAACTAATTACTATTCCATCAGAACCATTCACAAAGACTATGCATAGGCCCAATTAAATTAACTGTATGGGAAATTAAATTAACTGTATGGGAAACTACTCTTTATTCAAAAAGCCATGCTATTAATTTTAAAAAATACATAAACCAAAGGATAAATGTACACATAACATCACAGGTACAATTAAATGTGGATAGACACTTTAAGTAGCATTAAGCTAACACAACTTAAGCATATTTACTCAAATATTCAAATGGCAAAACCTGTATACTGACTGAAAGTTTTAAAAAGTCCAGCTAAAAGCTATGGTCTTAACTCCCTTAGCATTCAATGAAACACATACAAATCAAAGTTATCTTCACAATTAAAAATTTACCTCCCATAAACCATGCAAAGATAGCCAAAATTAATACACAAGTGCTGTAACAAATACCATTTTCTCCACATCACAAAACTTGACATTACATTTTTGTATTTGATAGCAAGACCAGAGTTAGAGAGACATGTGCTTAGATGAGTGATCCGTAGCATCTTAGCCTAAGCCAGAAGAAAACTCTTGATTCCAGAACTGATATTTAAATAGCATTAAACATTATAAAAATGTTACTTCTAAAAAGAAAAATTAGGTTCATTACTAAATAAAGAGTTTTTTAAAACATGACTTTAGACACTATAGTTAGCAAAATCACTTTGTATAAACTCTGTAATGTTTATCTGAGATTAAAGGGGGGGGTACATTTAACCCCCCCATCTCACTCTAGGTATAGCCTGTAAACTTCCCTTAGCCTGTAAATTCTCCTGTACACAATACACCTGTTTTTCAAATTTTACTAGAAAATGCATATGTCACCACATTTATATTTTAATGTACTCACACTCAGTAGCATGTGAAATTGCCATAGGACAAACAGTGCTAAACGGTGCAGTGCTGGCTGTTAGATGCCATAGGTGTTCTGAACAGGGAGACATCAATGTGGGCTCCAGTAGTTAGAGAAGGCTTCGTGGAGGTGGATAGGATTTAGATAGAAAGGAGGGAAGGCATTCCAGGCAGAGGAATAGCATAAGTAAAGACAAGGAGGAGTCATGCTGTTGTCTCACGGGCAAGGACGTCATAATCTAATACAATTCTAGTTTCTGCTCCAGTCTACCCCCACTTCCTACAATTCTCTTCAAACAGCTGGGTTGAATGAAACAACAGGTTTTCTGCCTTACTGGCTATGCCAAAGACTTACTGTTTCCAGTTAATTTAGCCTTTTAAAATTTGCTGTATTCTTAAATCATCCTAAAGAAAAGTGCAATGTTTGTGGCTATTGGTGTACAAACCAATTTTTTTTTTTTTTTTTTTTTTGGTACCGGAGATCGAACTCGGGTCCTCGTGCTTGCGCAGCAGGTGGCGAAACCACTGAGCTAAATCCCTGGCCCGGTGTACAAACCAATTTTACATATTGTATTCACCATAGCAATTTCACAGAGAACCCAATTCAGTTCACCCATCAATTCCTGACTTCTTGCCTCTCCTCTAAGACACTATCATTCAGGTCAATCGATGTGCTTCTAAACCCAAAAGTGCTATTTCACAAATGGAGCAAAATTTAGTCTGGAGCACTAGCAAAGCAAAAAACTAAAATAAATTAATGGCAACAGGGTTCTCAAAGGACCGAGAAACAGTAGTGAAAGATATTTTTAATTGAATTATGAGAAAAAGAGGAAATATTCATTGTTTAAAAATAGTACAAACATCTAAGGAAAAAAAAACAAGAGCAGAGTTAAATGTAATTTAACTGCTTATAATTTTTAAAGGAAAATGTTCAACACTAAGATCAAACTTTCTCCCTAATTAGAAAATTTGATTTAAGATCTCCAAATGCTAGATACGTATTAATGGCCTGTCCTATGAAGGGAGAGAACCGAAGTCAATTTCCCAACAAATGTCAAGTGATCATGTTTTCTTCTTAACACATGATCATACTAATACCTATGACATGACTAGAAAAAAATTAACAATTTTAAGTTTGTATTCCTAAATGCCTAAACTTGCTTCCGATAATTTAATAATGACAATATAGTGAAATAGAATAGGTGAATTTAGAGTAGAGGAGTTAAGAAAACATCCAGTGTTTTTTGCTTAGGGTGAGAGAAACGACATAAACTGAAATGTTGACAAAGAAAATAAGATTTTGCAAAATAATTTGATATGGATTGATGCTTAATCCATACAAAGCCTACGCAATGTCTTTAGAATTTTACTTTAATGCAACTGTCTCTCCTACTAGTCTCTGAAGGTTGGCTCTGCTCAATGAAAACCGGCTAAATGATTATAATTTTTGAATATTTTATTTTACATCTTGCTCACAAAGGTAAACATAAAAGTTTTTAAAGATGAAATGCATGAAATTCTCTAAAAATACTATCTTGTCTATATTCCTTTTTTATTTTTTTTTAATTTTTTTTCCCATTAAGTTTATTGGTACATTTTAGGTATAAAATACAGTTACATACATCATTGGGATCTTGTACCATTACATGAGTATCTTCGTTCTTATTTTTTTTTCCCCTTCTCTTGCCCTCCCACCTTTCTTTTTTAAATGAGAAAAAAAGCCAATATTCTTTAAAAAAAATTTTTTTAAAACTTAGGTGCCCCCTGCCTCATCTTTGCAGAATACTTTAGAATAGTTTGGTTTCACTATGTTTCTACTAATCAGATACAACAAATGTGCCTACTGTGTATATATTAATTGAATTTGTTCAAATGAGCTCTAAGAAACAATAATTTTTTTCTTAAGAACCTTAATTTTTATTGCTTAGAATAAGCTATTAAAAATGAAGCCAGGCATGGTGCTGCACGCCTGTAATCCCTACACTTGGGAGGCTGAGGCAAAAGGATTACTGCAAGTTTGAGGCCAGCCTAGGCTACACAGTGAGTTCAAGGCCAGCTTGGACTACATAGTGAGACCCTGTCTCAAAAACAAATAAAAGTTTTAGAAAAAAATAACAGTATTTTTATAATTCTTGGGAGTACAGCTTTTAATAGTATGGTAATGAGGCATCATAAAAGATCAACCAACTTAAACTGTAGTTAAAAAAAAAAAAAAAAAAAGGTTAAAAATGGTAAGTGGTGGAACTCCTTTACTTATATTACATTTTGCAGGCCACTAACATGAGCAAAGTTGAAGGTAACATAAAATCAGGAAAAAATATATTTGCACATACGACAGTTAATACACAAATTAACAGTCACAAAAGAAACAATTCACAAATTTTAAGATGGTAAAAAACACACAAAAAATGTGCAGCCTCACCAAGTCATTAAATAAAACAGAAAACAAAACAATATACTGAGGAATTATTTTTCACCTATCAAACTTCAAAAGGTTATAAAATGATGAAAATCCATTATTGGTCAGAATATGGGGAAGCAGACACTAAAACACTGCTGGTGGAAACAGAACCTAATACAGTCTCTCCAGCAGACAATTCCTTTTGACCCAGCAATTTCACGTCTACCAACTTATATAAGATTATCAGACAAATGTGTAAAGATAAATGTGAGGGTTATGACAAGTCCCTCAACGAAAGATGTTAAAATTATTATACACTCATACAATAAGAATACTATATAGCCATAGACAATGATGCAGACTTGGAAATATGGTCACAAAAATTCTCAAAAGGAGACATGTAAAACCATGAAAAAAAAATGATTTTACTTTAAAATACATGTAATGTCTAGAAGAATACATAGAAAATGCTTATAATAGTTATCTTCAAATGGAGTAGGATTTGGGTGCTTTTTAAAATATTCATTACTTCTGAATTTTTAGAAGCAAGTGTTAGTTTAATAAACATAAATTAATTAAAAGATCTTTAAAGAGTTAAGTAAAATAGAGGTCAGACTTGGCCTCCAATTAGATCTGACTTACATAAATAATTATATCCTGAAGTGCCTCTAAAATGAGAGTCAATCTCAGAAAAGACAGTGCCTAGCCAGAGTTCCACACTGGAACAAATAAATCATTTTAAACAACTGATTACAATAAATACAAATATATAAGGATCAGATGCAAAAGCAGATCCACTCTGGAGGCTGTACAGTATAATGGTTAAGGCTCTAGAGTAAGTAACTGGGTCCAAATCCCAGGTGCCTGTGTTCTTAAGGAGTCATTGAGACTCTCTATGTCTCACTTATAAGACTGTCTGGAACATACTAAGTTCTCAATGCTAGCAGTTAATAGTCATTATTATTAATATGATTGCAGATCGCTCAGCTGACCAAAGTATCAATCATCTAATAAGACCAACCCAAAGAGGGAGAAAGACAACAAGCTTGTAAACTGTACTTATTTTCATACATAATTATATTGTATATTCACCTACTTACACAGTGTATAAGAGCTACAACTTTTCACTATGACTTGAAGATTTGGTTGATACGCCTTTGGAGTTCCATCAGATTTTACTCTACTTCAAAGCTGTGCAAAAGGTACTAAGACTAGTAAAGCTTTATTATTAACAAGAAATACATTATCTGTCCATTAAATGTTTTCTACCTTAATCCCACCATGCCTAATATTAGCATTACTATCCAAGTTTTCTTTTTGTCAACATTTGCCTAATCTGTCTTCATCCTCATTGTGTCAAGTATTTGAGGTGCTCCTTGTAATTATTAGTACAGATTTTATGGGTTTTTTAAAAATCATGAATCACAATTTCTCAATAAACATAATCCATCCACTTTTAAGATAATTACGGATGGTTTTGAGTTTATTATTATTTTGTCTTTGTGTTTATTTTTTAAAACACTGATTTGAAATACTATAATAACACTGTTGAGTCCCATCACTATGGCCCTTTTCTCCATTTCTGTTGAAAATAGAAATGTTCTACGGTTATCAACTATTTCTGAACTTCTTAGCTTATTTTTTACATAACTGCAATTCTCAAGCCAAGAATAAATTTTTTAAATCTTTATTTAAGCAATAGCTAGTCTGCAAGTAGACTAATTTCTGATGTGGGCCTGTAAAACTATCTGGCACACTGTTTAAAAAACATAAAATTTTAGTTTAAAGGGGCTTCAAATCTGAAAACTGAATTTCACACATTTTGCTTTCTAACTTCTGCCACACTCATATGGTCACACACCTAAAATGGTCATATAGTGAAATAATTTCCCATAATTAAGCAATATGCGCCTAACATGGTGGCACAAGCCTGTAATCCCAGCACTTGGGAGGCTGAGGCAGGACTGCCGTGAGACCAGACTGGACTGTCCAGAGACCCTGTCTCAAAAAACTTAAAATAAATAAATAAATAAATAAATAAATAAATAAATAAATAAATAAATAAAATGACATAGCATGCAGCATTTTTAAAAAATTAAGGTGATGATATTCACTCTCTTAAACAAACAAACAAACACCACAGAATATGGTTTAGGTCTGCATACCTCCCACCACCTTCTTTACAATTGGGACAGGTGCAAGCTACCCTCCGAAGTCTTTTTCCTTCTTGATGTTGTTGGTCCCCTTCTTCATCTACCACCTGTACTCTTAAGTGTGTTAGGTCATTGGTATTCAATGTAGAATCACCACTGAGCTGCCACTCTTCGGGATCAGGTTCTTCTTCCTTGATCCTAATATCTAAAGAAAAAAATACAGATGAGAAATAGCCCTCTGCCCAGAAAGAGTGAGATTTGAACTTCCCTAAGATAAAATGAATATTATCTAAAGTCAAAAAATCACTTCTTTATACAGCATAATCTTTGCTCCTTATAGCTCATTCCTTTCCAAACAATCTACTCAATATCAGAGATATTAAAGCCAGCAAGAGGGCTTACTCTTTTAAAGAATTCAGTAAGAAAGGGAGGGAAACTTCAATTACAGTTGCTGAATTAGTCAACAAATCCAATAATCAATTCAGGCCAAAACAAATTCTAATGCCT
Source organism: Heterocephalus glaber (assembly GCF_053883595.1). NCBI lineage: Eukaryota > Metazoa > Chordata > Mammalia > Rodentia > Bathyergidae > Heterocephalus > Heterocephalus glaber. The sequence continues at coordinate 53,387,753 of NW_028258143.1, forward strand.
TTAATCTTTTACAATTTGCATCCATTTCACTGAACTAAATGGAATGCAAAAGAAGGAAACATTCATTTGCAACTGTTACTCACAAACTTAAGCTTTAAAGTTAATCATTACTAAGATGTTTATAAGGTCCACAACATGACTGTAGAAGGATATTCAGAAGTGATACAAGACAGTTTCTATCCTTGGGTTTTATTATAAACCAGACTGGGAAATAAAATGAGCACGCAATGGTGAAAAATAGTGGATATGGCAGGAATGAGCCATTTTATCAGCAGAGACAAACATCTCTATGTATTATCATTGATAATAAGACAACATCATATTCTAAGTCAAACTAAAGACCCAATTAACTGTTCTTTATCCAAAAAAGCTGGGGTAACATAAAGAAAAAGGTGTTCTGTTCTGAAAGATAAGACAAACATGTTTAAATGCTTATCAGAAAAGATTCACCGCCTGGTGCAGTAAATTTCCTAAAAGTCAGAAAGAGATGATAATCCAGCAGGTTTAGCTGATGGAGCACAACCACCTTTTCCTCTGTTAGAATGAGGGACAAAAAGGTAAAGGCACTATCTGCACAAATGCAGAGTGAATTTCATTTGGTGGCTGGAAATTAAGGAAAAGGTAAAGGATAGCCAATCTGTTGTCTCTATAGTCTAACTGAAGAGATGAAGTGAAAAGTACAATAAAATCTTGCCAGACACCATATAAGTCTTCTTTTTTTTTTTTTTGGTACCGGGGATGGAACCCAGGACCTTGCGTCTCCAAGGCAGGCACGGTGCCACTGAGTTAAATCCCCAGCCTAACACCATATAAGTCTTAATCTCTGTTCCTTTATAATCAGGTACTCACTTCTGTTATCATTATAACCAAACACTGAACAAGTATTGCACAGTAATAGCTTTTACAAAATGAATAAAAGACAGTATGTGGGTATCACACATAGCTGAATAAATTTTAAGTCCACAAAATGAGAAATTTTACCAGATGTTTTTTAAGCTGCTCATTTCAGTTTAATTTTCAGTCTTCTATGAGTATTTATTCAATGTCATCTGTGATATGACAAAAAAAGTGAAACAAAATACTAATAGCAAGAATGGATGAAGTCATCTAGACAGGATCTGAAAAAAGAAAGATTTAGCTAGGTGCAATGGTACAAACCTGTAATTCCAGCTACTTTGGTGGTTGAGGCAGGAAGATTGCAAGATGGAGGTTAGCCTGGACAACTTAGCAAGATTCTAACTCAAAATAAAAATTAAAAATGCTGGGGCTATAGCTTGCTGCTCCCTCAGTTCAATCCCCAATACAATTATAAAAGAAAAAAACAAAAAAGTAAAATTGGCTACTGAGATTTTCTTACTGCATCTGGATAAACCACAGGCATGCAGAACTTAACTGAAAGTATTTTGTCCACCCAAAAACTCTTCCATTCCTTTGGTTATAATCTACCTACTACTCAAACTACTCAACCAACTAATTACTCAAACTATCGTCTTCAGTTAAGTTCTATTTGTCTATTCCCAGGCTCTTATCTCTCCAATTCATCTTCTACTCGGCTTCCAAAATGTTCTTCTAGGTAAAAATCTAATTGCAGGGCCGGGGATTTAGCTCAGTGGTTTCGCCGCCTGCTGCACAAGTGCAAGGACCAAAGTTCGATCGCCAGTACCCCCCCAAAAAAAAAAAAAAATCTAATTGCATAACTTTCTTAATATAACACCTGCACCAATGCTGTATTTTCTACAACATAAAGTCCAAATCAATGACTTGGTATTCAATCTGGATCTACCCTGCTCTTCCAACTTTAATATTAAAAGACTGAAAAAAAAATTAAAAGACTGAAATTCTCATCATTTTAAAAACATATCCTTTCTCAGTGTCACACATCTTTACATGAGCTATCCCTCTTGCAGACTGTTCTTTAGCTGTTTTTCATCTAACATCTATCTAAATTACCTCCTTTATACATACTTATGGTAGTTATATTTATTTGTTCATATATCCCTTTAGATAATGAATGCTTCACTCAAAAATGCTCAAAAAATATTTGACTAAATGAACCAATCTTCCTTAAGGAAGAATTTCCAATATAGGTTATAATCTACAAGAGAAAACTTGGGTCTTCTACTTTTCTATGCTCCTTCTATGTGCAAATAATACAGAAAGTTTTAAGACTGTCTGTTCATACAGAAAGGATCACAAAGTGCTCCCACTAAAAAGATAATAAATTACTACCCAACAAATGTCATACATAGTTTTAAATGACTGCACTTACTCATATGCTTCTGGTATTTTAGAATCCTAGTCATCAAATTAATCTAGCAAGTCCTTAGTACGTCTCCTTTGCCAAATTCATACCAATTTAAGACAAATATAGGGTGAGCATCCCCTAATCCAAAAATCCAGAAAGTTCCAGATTTCATAGTGTTTCAGATTTGAGATGTTTAACTGGTAAAGTTTATGCAAATCAAAAAAAACCCCTCCAAAATCTGAAATACCCAAGCATTTTTGATAAGGGATTTTTCAATCTGTACCTTAAAAGTAAGTTTTCAGTATAAGGCAGTCAAGTTTGTATCTTCTTCAGTGTCTTCCTGTACATTACAGGAAAATACTGCACTGTATTAGTGCCTTACATGGTAAGTATTCTCAGCAATCTGCTCTAAGAAAGGGAATAATTCATCAAAATAACCCATAAAAGTATGTAAATGTACTAAACATTAGACATAAAGGGAATAAATTTAATAAGTTATCATATCCACTAGACTGACAGAAAATTTTACACAGACTGTCAAATGTTGGCAAAGAGGTAGAGCAACTGAAACTCCCACACTTCTGGTAGGTCTGTAACTGTATACAACCACTCTGCAAAATGTTTCAACCATAAATCCTATCATCTAAAGATGAGTCTATGTATATACCATACGGCCCATTCCTTCCTAGATATGTATCCAACAGAAACATACACAAAATGAGACCAAAAGCTATGGTGAATGTTCAAATATAAGAAATGTATTACAGTAAAAGATACATTGCCATTACCACCCCTCAAAATACTGTCCCTCAAAATACTGTCCCTCAATTCAAACACACATATGTCATTATTCTTGCCACTTTCTGAAGCAGTTCTAGTGAACTCAATTTAAAAGTTTTTTGTTTTTTGTTTTTGTACTGGGGATCAAACTCGGGACCTTGTGTACTTGCGAGGCAGGGGGCGGAACCACTGAGCTAAATCCCCGGCCCTAAAATGGTTATTTTGATTTTGGGGGAAGATCCAGAAGTTGCACCGAAATGCCAGATCCAGTGAATAAGGTAGATGAATGAGGACACACTGTAATGTTTTTACAAGCCTGATTATCCACTAGATGACACTTGGCAGCAGCATTCACTGTAATGTTTATCGCACCACGTTAAAGACATTCACAAAATAAAACTTCCAAACAAGAGGTTAAGTGCGTTCAAAATTAAGGGGTGTATTTTTGAGGGGCATTAATGGCAATATGTCTGTCACCGTAATACACTTTAAAAATTCAAACATCACCATGTATCACCCCTTGTACATGACACCAAGAAATGTACAAAATTCACAACAGTATCATCTGTCACCACCTAAATTAGAAAACCATCCACATACCTGCTAGTATGGAATTAAAAAATATTCCTTTATACAATTAAAATATATGAAACCAATAAAAATCAACAACTTAGGGCCGGGTATTTAGCTCAGTGGCATTGTGCCTGCCTCGCAAGTGCAAGGTCCTGAGTTCGATCCCGTGTACCACAAACAAACAAACAAAAAACCTTACATCCAAAGAGTTGGAGTAAATCTCTTAATTTTGAACAAGTCGTCACACATCTGCATACATACTCTATAAATACATATACATTTCCCCCCATATAATATACAAAGAATAGGATCACATGATTTTTCATGGAATTCTACTTTTTTTTTTTTTTGGTACCAGGGATTGAACTCAGGTCCTTGTACTTGCACAGCAGGCAGCAAATCCACTGAGCTAAATCCCCGGCCCTATGTAATTCTATTTCTGTGTCTCAAATCAACAGGTTGATTCCAATTATATGACATTGTAGAAAGGGCAAAGGTATGGAAGCAGTAAAAAAGATCAGCTTCCAGGGGTTAGAGGAAGGGAGGGATGAATTTGCAGGGCACAGAGGAATCTTAGGGGAGTGAAAATACTCTAATTATAATGGTGGATGCATGTCATGTATTTATCCAAATTCATACAATATACAACACCAAGAGGGAACCTAATGTAAAGTATGAGCTTTGGGTGATAATGTGTAACACATAAACCACTTTAAAAGTGGATATAGGGACCAGGGACTTAGCTCAGTGGTACTGCCGCCTGCCTCACAAGCGCAAGGTCCCAAGTTTGATCCCTGGTACAGGAAAAAAAAAAAAAAAAAAGTGAATACTGATGACAGGGGAAGCTATGCCAGTGTTGGAGCAGAAGATATATGGGATATTTCTGTATCTTTCTTTCAATTCTACTGAGAAAATTAACTGCTCTGGAAAAAAGTCTGAGAGGGAGAGAAGAGGGCCACTCTGTGGTAACATAAGAACAGTGACTTGAGGGCCAGGGATTTAGCTCAGTGGTACCGCGCCTGCCTCACAAGCACAAGGTCCTGAGTTTGATCCCCAGTACCCCCCCCCAAAAAAAATAGTGACTACTTCTGAGAGGGTTAGTATCTGGTAGAGAAAGATTTCTGGGTTGCTGGTAGTATTCAACTTCTTGATCTAGGTGACAGTTTATCCTATGTGTTCATGTTGTACACACATGATTTATAAAATTCCCAGATATTATACCTTAATAAGTTGGGTTCTTGGTTTTTAGGGTTGCTTTTTTTTTTCTAACACTGGGATGGAACCCATGGCACCATACATGTTAGACAAGCGCCCAGAGCTACATCTCCAATCCCTTAAAGATTATTCTAAACAAGATATTTTGAAATAATCTACAGGAAGCTGGGTGTGATAGCCTATAATCCCAGCATTCAGGAGACTGAGGCAGGAGGACTGCTGTGAGCTCAAGGCCAGCCTGGGCTCCACAGTGAGTTCAAGGCCAGCCTGAACTACATAGCAAGCCCTTGTCTCAAAAAATCTACATGAAATTCTTAGGAATTGTTAAAAGACTATTTCTTTTGTTGTAGCTTAATCTCTAATCTCCATATAGCTTTCTGCTCCTTTCTCTCATTTATACACAAACTCTAAAAACTTACGTATGCTCTAAACATTAAGTTCATAATTTAAAGTTTAGAATGTAATTTTATTCTCTCAACAAACAGGTAAGTGGCAACAGTATGCCTATCACTGCTAGGTTCTAAGGAGAAAGCAGTGAAGAGTGAAGTTTGTCCTTATGGAGGAGTTCATCTTTAATTGGGAAAAGACAGAATAAATAAATTCCCAGTACTTGAGATGGTAATTATTTATAGAGAAAAAGAAGGATAAGGAGGAACAGGAAGTGAAATAAAGGGAGTAGTTATCTTTAGTTTCAAACTCAGGATTCATAGGCCTCCACCTCCTGAGTAGCCAGGATTCTAAGCCTGTGCCACCACACTGAACTGAATCAACAGCTGCTACTTGAAACAGCACACACAGAAAAAGCTTCTGCCAGTGTAATGACACTGAACCTAAAGAAAGCAATAGAGCTGTATAGTCAAATGAAAAAGAAAAGCAAGCCGGATATGTGCTTGTTATGTTCTGAGATAAGTAAGGAAATCTGTGTCACTAAAGTAGAATGAATGTAGAGGAAGGGCAGTATTAAAGCTCACAGAGGTTAAAAAAAAATAACAGGGGGTATCATACATGATGTTACAAGCAACTATGTAATTACCCTGTAGGCTATTTTAAGGCATTTACATTTTATTCTGAGGAAAGCTATGAAGGATTGAAAAACATATTAAAACTTGGATTGCATTTTATTAAAATAAATCCAGGATCACTTCAGATGCTGTGTGTGTTGGGAGGCAAGGAAAAAAGCAAGGAGACTATTGTAGGAGGCTACTTTAATTATTAAAGCAAAAGATGACAGTGACCTAAAATTAGGATTTTGGCAAGGAGGTAGTACAATGAAGCCACCCAGGAAACATTTTTAAAGTAGAACCAAAGATAGCTGCTAAAAGATTTGATAACAGGTTACTGTATGAGATGTGAGAACAAAAAAGAATTAAAGATGCTTTAAAGGTTTCTGCCCTAAGCAACTAGAAAGACCAGGTGCCATTAACTAAGAGTACACTGTAGATAGAAAGTTGTGCCAAAAGGCCCAATAGAACAAACATACCAGGAAGGGCAAGGAATTAAAGTAGAAAGGAAAACAGGGGGCCAGGGATTTAGCTCAGTGGTTTCACTGCCTGCTGCACAAGCGCAAGGACCCGAGTTCGATCCCCAGTACCAAAAGAAAAAAAAGAAAGGAAAACAGGGAATCAGCAACAATAAAATAATACAATGACAGGAATAAGTTAATACCTATATGTTATAACCATCAATGTGAAAGGTCTCAATTTGCCAAAGACATAGATTAGCAGAATGGATCAAGAAATAAGACCCAGGGCCGGAGATTTAGCTCAGTGGTTTTGCCGCCTGCCACGCAAACGCAAGGACCCGAGTTCAATCCCGGGTACCAAAAAAAAACAAACAAACAAAAGAAATAAGACCCAGTAATATAAGAAACACATTTAACCCAAAAAGGAATTCATAGGCTGAAAGTCAAAGGATGGAAAACAACATTTTATGCAACAGTAACTTGAAAATAAGCAGGGGTAGCTACTCTATTTTCAGACAAACTGGATTTTAAGCCAAAACTGATCAGAAGAGGCAAAGAAGGTCACTACATATTGGTTAAGGGAACCATTCAACAGGGAGAGATAACAATTATAAACATATGCACCAAAAACAATGGTGCACCAAACTTCATAAAACAAACACTACTGGACCTAAAAGATCAGGTAAGTATCAGTATAATTATAGGGGGGAACGCAATAACCCACTATTACAAAAAGATCAACTAAACAAAACAACAACAAAGAAATACCAAAGTTGTTTTTTTTGGTACCAGGGATCGAACTCAGGTCGGTCCATGCGCTTTCAAGGCAGGAGGCAGAACCATGGAGCTAAATCCCTGGCTTTTTTTTTGGACAGGGTCTTGCTAGGTAATCCAGGCTGACCTCAAATTCACAGTGATCCTCCTGCCTCATCTTGCCAAGTGCTGGGATTACAGGCATCCACCACCACAGCTGGCTGAACCAAACTTTTGAACAAATGGATTTAATAGATATATATATATATAGTATTCCACCCAACAAGAACAACAGAATACACATTTTTCTTGGCAGCACATGGAACTTTTTCCAAAATAGATCACTTTTAGCAAATTAAGCATGCTTAAGAAAATGCAAAAGAACTGAAATTTTACCATGCATACTATCAGATCATAGTGCAATGAAACTAGACAGCTTGTTTTTTTGTTTTGCTTTTTTGGTACTGGGGATCAAACTCAGGACCTTGTGCTTTTGAGGCGGGCGCAGCACCACTGAGCTAAATCCCCAGCCTGAAACTAGAAATAAATGGCAAAAGGAACCACAGAAATCATGCAAATGCATGGAAATTAAGCAACACACTCTGGAATAATCAGTGGGTCACAAAAAAAAATTAAGAAAAAAATAAAAGTTCCTAAAATTAAATAATTCCAGTACATCATACTAGAACTTATGGGACACAATGAAAGCAGTCCTAAGAGGGAAGTTTATAGCTGTGAATGCCCACATCACAGAAACAGAGCGAGTCCAAAAAAAATAACCAAACGATGCACCTCAAGGTCATAGAGAATCAACAGTCCAAATCCAGAAGTAGCATAAAAGAAGGAAATTATAAGGATCTGAGCAGAAATCAATAAAATGGAGACTAAAACAATACAAAGAATAATGAATCAACGACCTGATTCTTTGAAAGAATAAACAAAAACAAACCCTTAAGACAATCTTATCAAAAAAAGGAAAGACACAAATCAATGCAATTAGAACTAAAAAAGTGAGGGCCGGGGATTTAGCTCAGTGGAGCCATGCCTGCCTCGCAAGCACAAGGTCCTGAGTTCAATCCCCAGTGCACGCCCCCTAAAAAAAAGAAATGAAAAAATGCAAACTCAATGGACACTGTTAAAATCCAGATTATTACAAGCTACTTCACAAACCTATAGGCCAATAAACTGAACTCAGAAGAAATGGAGTAGTTCCTAGATGCATATGAATTACCAAAATTGAACCAAGACTTTAAAATCCTGAATAATCCAGTAACAGGCAATAAAATCAAAGCAGTAATAAAAAAACCTACCAACTAAAAAAAGCACAGACCTGATGGATTCACTGCCAGATTCTACAAGAACATCAAGGAAGAACTAACATGCCAATACTCCTCAAACTCTTTAATGAAATTGAAAGAGAAGGAGTACACCCAAAGTCATTCCTGCAAGCTAGCAATACTGATTCCAAAACTAGACAAGGTTCCAACCAAAAAAGAGAATTACAGGCCAATCTCTCTAATAAATGCAGATAAAAAATTCTAACCAGACACTGGCAAACAGAATGCAACAAATTATCAAGAAGATCATACACCACGGCAAAGTAGGCTTCATCCCAGAAATGCAAGGAGTGTTGAACATATGCAAATCAATAAATGTAATTCATCACATAAATAGAAGCAAGGACAAAAATCACATGATTATCTCAACAGATGTAGAAAAAGCCTTCTACAAAATCCAATATCCCAATCTAATAAAAGCCATTTATGACAAACCTATGACCATATTAAATGGGTAAAAACTGACAGCTTTCCCTCTAAAATCAGCAACACAGTCCTCAAAACATTAGCCAGAGCAATTGAACAAGAGAAAGAAATAAAAAGATTATGTATATGAAGCTGGGCATAGTGGCACACTTGTAATTCCAGCACTTGGGAGGCTGAGTGAGGCAGGAGGATCACTGTGAGTTCAAGGACAGACTGAACTACATAGCAAGATCCTGTCTCATAACACCAAAAAGGGGGAGGGGGTATACAAAAGGAAGAAGTCCAAGTATCATTATTTTCACATGATCCTGTACTTAACAAGACCCCAAAACTACCACTGAAAGACTCCTAGAATAATAACCAAAGTAAGCAGGATAAAAAGTCAAGAGCATTCCTATACATAATAATGAACTCACTGAGAAATTCGTAAAACAATACCATTCACAATAGCATCAAGAAAAATTAAATATTTAGGAATTAACTTAACCAAGGAATTAAAAGGCCTCTACAATGAAAAATATAGTATTCTGAAAAAGGAAATCAAAGAGAACATCAGAAAATAAAAAGATATCTCATGTTCCTGGATGGACAGAATATCGTCAAAATGGCTCTACTTCCAAAATTCATATATAGATTTAATACAACGTCAATCAAAATACCAAAAGCATTCCTCACAGACCTAGAAAAACAATCCAAAAATGTGTGCCAAACCAGAAGAGCCCCAGAACAGGAAAACCAATTCTGGGTAACAATAGCAAAGCAGAAGGTATCACAATCTCAAATTTGAAGTTACATTATAAAGCCACAGTGATAAAAACAGTATGGTACTAGCACAAAAACAGACACGTGGATCAATGGAACAGAACAGAGGAAGCAGAAACAATCCCAAACACATTCAACTATTGGATCTTCGACAAAGGGGCCAAAATCATATACTGTAGGAAAAATAGCCTCTTTAATAAGTGGTGCTGAGAAAATTAAATACTCACATGAAGATTGAGTCTAGACCCATATATCTCACCATGTACTAAACTAAAATCAAAATGGATCAAATATCTAAATGTTAAAATAGAAACAATAGAAACAAATCTGCTGGAAGATGAAATATGTAAAACTCTTAGAACACATTAAGTGTAGGTAAGGACTTTCTGAACAGAACTACAATGTCTTAAGAAATAATACCAAGAATCAACAAATACCATCATATCAAATTAAAAAGCTTCTGCACATCAAAGGAAATAACCAACAGTGTGAAGAGACAACTTGCAGAAGGGGAAAAAATTTTCTGCCAGCTATTCCTCAGAGGACTAATATCTAGAATATAAAAAGAACTCAAAAAAAATAAGACCCCCCCCCAAAAAATAGAAACCAATCAAAAACTGGGCATCTGAAATGAAGACACTTCTCAGAAAAATAGACAGCCAATAAATACATGAGAAAATGTTCAACATGGATGGCCATTAGAGAAATGCAAACTAGAACAACAATGAAATAATATCTTACTCCAGAAAGAATAGCTATCATCAAGAAATCAAATAATAACAAATGCTGGTAAGGCAGTGGCGGAGGCTCCTTATACACTGTTGGTGGGAATATAAACTAGTATAACCACTATGGATCAGTATGGAGATTCCTCCAATTCCATTTGACCCAGCTACTGCCCTTCTAGGAGTCTTCCCAGAAGAGTTAGTCATATTACAGTATTATATGCATACCCATATTTACAGAAGCATAATTCATAATAGCTAAATCTTGCAAATAGCCTAAATGACCATCAACAGATAAATGGATTTTAAAACTGTGATATTTATGCACAAGGGACTACTACTCTCCCATAAAGAAGGATAAACTGGAGGCATTCATAGGTAAATGGACACACCTTGGGACCATAATGTTAAGTGAAATAAATGAGACACAGGTTTAAATACTGCATGACTGAGGGGTTGAAGGGAGGGAAAGAGAATGGGGGAAAAAAAGTAGCAGCAAGATATATCATGTACAGGTACAAATTCCCTATGATGAATATTATCATTATGTATATCTAAAATGTAGCAATAAATGTTTTGCATCATAAATAAATACTGCATGGTTTCTCTTGATGAGAAACCTTATACTGTAAATAGCAAAAATAAAGAACAGATAATAGGAAGTATGAAAATCTTTTTCAAATGGGAAGAGGAACAAAAGATAGAGGGGCTAGGGAAGGAAGGGAGAAATAATTTTAAAGAATCAAAAAATGGAAATAGAGCTTTTTCAAATGGGAAGGGGATCAAGAGTTGGAAGCTGGGTGTGGTAGCACATGCCTGTAATCCCAGCACTTGGGAGGCTGAGGCAGAAGAATCACAAATTAGAGGCCAGCCTAGGCTACATACTGAGTTCAAAGCCAATCTGAACTACAAAGCGAGACCCTGTCTCAAAAACCCAAGAGTTAGAAGAGAGTTCAGGGAGGAATGGGAAGGGGATCAAAAAGAATTGAGATGTGTTATACACATGCACAAACTCTCCACGATAAATTTAATCATTAAGTATTGCAAATGTATGGTACTAATGAAAAATGTGTAATAAAAGAAAAAAGGGGAGGCTAGGGATTTAGCTCAGTGGCTCCACACCTGCCTCGAAAGCGCAAGGTCCTGAGTTCAATCCCCAGGTACCAGAAAAGAAAAAAAAAGTTGTAGTGGAGGAGGGCCAATCTGGAGCCTATTTTTATATATGAAAGTTTTGAGATACTTTTTAAATATCCAGATGAAGACACTGATCAGTAAGGGGGGAAATGGATAAAATAAAATTTATTTTTAAAAATATTAAATAAATAAGAAAACAAACAGACACTGATCAGACAGTGGGATGGGTCTGGAGCTAAAGTAGAAGACTGGCCTGTCAATATAAATTTGGGTATCACTAGCATATACAGCTGGTATTTAGAGGAACACGGAACCTAAAGCAGACAAAAACCCTGGTGCTCTTTGAAATGAACAAGCAGAGGAGATAAACACTGGGTAGTGAAGAAGGAAACAGGTACCCAGAAGTCAAATGAAGAAATCATTTGGAGACTATTACCATATCAAAATGCCTGGTAAGTAAAATTAAAAATAAGAAATTACTTTCAGATGTAACAATGTTGATAATGGTAATTTTTTGTCTATTTATTAGTATGTAATGATTACAATCATTGCGGGGGAGTTGGTACGTGTACATAACACATCTTAATTTTCTTTTTGGTTCCCTTCTCCTCCCATGCCTCCCTGCTCCCTCCAACTCTTAATCTTGGTAAGAGCTGTTTCAGTGACGTGAGAACAGTAGATTCAAGGAATAGAAAGACAAGTATAACCAACTCTTTCCAAGAGTTTTGCTGTGAAACCAAACTGATAGTTTATTCTCCAGAGTGGCACTACTGCAAAGTAGAAGAATCTTTTTAAGAGGGGGAGCTAGCGAGAGCCCAGCTTGTCCTGTTTTTTAGTTCCCAAACATGAAATGAGTGGTTCTGTTCCACCATGCATTCCTCCAATGATGTACTTAGGGTTTCACTCAAAGCAAGCCAAATGATCACAGGATCGGAACCTCCAAAGCTGTGAGCCAAGGTAAACCTTTTCTATTTATGTAAGTTGGTTATCTCAATTATTTGCTATATAGCGGTGGAAAACTAACACAGCAAACATTATAAACTGCCAGTAAATTTCCTAGATTAGACAACAAAAGTAGATTTAACACGTAAGAGTACCTGAAATATTGTAAACTAGCCTTTGAGTAATAATATTCGCAGTATAAAAAGTGAATATGCTTATTTAAATGATTTTTGGTATTTGAGGAAAAACAATTTAAATGTAAAATTTTAAAATGACAGAAATTCAAACATCATATTTAAGAACTTTACAAACCAACAGCAACTGGTTTTTTTATGATGTCTGTACTCCATCTCAAAATGTGTGGTTCCTTGCTGGGTGTGGTAGCACTTTTAAATGATGAAATGAATACACAAGCTTACAATATGACTACAGAAATAAGACTTTCAATATTAGTGAAGTATCAATGCACTCCTATAATCCCAGCACTCAGGAGGCTGAGGCAGGACTGCTGCAAGATTGCTGCAAGCCGGAACTACCAAGAGAGACCCTGTCTCAAAAAACAAAAAAGTATTAATAGCTCAGGGCATGCCTAGATTTTTATTTAAAATATTACCAGAAAAAAAATCCTAAATACCTGTTCCTAAAACTAGTTGCTAATTTTTTATCAATACAGCTAACAGAATATTTAAGGTAAATTCTTAACTGGTTTATCAAGACTGGAAGATGCATTTTTAATTTAAATAGCTAACACTAGATAAATATGAATTAGAGTGCTGTTGATAAAATGAGACATTCTCCTTTATCAATAGCATATCATTAGGATTTTGTTGTTCTTATCAAAGTCTTTCAGTCTCTGTCTTCAATTTTTTAAGCACTGATGAAATTACTTCATTTGATTCTAAAAGTTTATTTACATTTTCCCTTTAATTAGAGTCACCTGCCATAAAAACCACCTAATAGAATTACAGCATAGTCCTACAAGATCTCATATATTGTGCAGATTTTCATAAATATTCAAATTCATATGGATGTTTCAGAGTTACCAAAAAGATTTTTTTTCCAGCTTTTAAGAGGATAATTCTAAATTATAAACATGGGTTCCTAAAAGCATAACTTCACTAGTTTAATCTAAAGACATTAACACTTTAGGGGCCAATTTTTAAAACCAAATTTTACTCTTACCAAACACTACCAAAAAATAAATACGCCATATTATCTGTTTTGACATTAAGCAATCTCTTTCCACAAACTCCATCTCCTTAAATTGGATCATTACTTTATGACTGTCTGTTTCCCCAAATTAAGATTAATCTTTTGTTCATCTTCCATTTTTTTAATAACACCTTTCCAGATTATCTGGGAAAATGGCTATAAAAACCTTTTCTACCCATTTAGATTATACATTAATAGGATCATTCTTCCTATTAAATCTTATTGAAGATACACATACATACATACATACATATGAACATACCTGGAAATGACTGGTTTTCTAACGTGCCTTACAGATCACCTCATTTTATAGTTTTGGCAAAAATTTGAGAAAAAGACCATGTGACCTGCACTTAATACACTGAACAATTACTTGCCTCACCTATTTGATCTACTGAAGGACTAGATAAATCTATGAAGGGAACAGTGAGTGCTCAACTCTATCAGATGATGATGATGATAGCCAACACATCAAGAGTTACTACTTGTCAGGCATTGTTGTAAGCATTTAACATATTATCTCACTACAAGCTCCCAACTCCCTTGAGATTAGTGGTTTTCCCCCTTAGGTGACAAAACAAAGAGGTTACCTAGTTTGCCTAAAAACACACAGTTAAAACAGATGAGACTGGGACATAAAACCCATTGCAGGTATTACTAAAGATCCATTCTTTACCAAGGCCAGTTCACAGGAAAGGCAGCATTAAGTCAGCTTCCCCCACACATAAATATATGTGATTTTAACTGCAGTTTGATCAAAGATTAATGTCACCTTAAAATCTGGGAAGGATACAGAAATTTTAAGTATATACCATACCATAATGGGTATTATCCAGCCTTCAAAAAAGGAAATCCTTTTACATGCTACAACATGGACAAGCCTAAAAGACATTAGGCTAAGTGTAAGCCAAGCACAAAAGGACAAAAGCTGTATGGTTTCATAAATACAAAGCACCTAAAGTAGTCAAAACCATGGAAACTAAGTAGAAAGGAATTTGCCATGGGCCGACAGGGAACAGAATAGGTACAGAATTTCAGTTTTGCAACAAGACAACAAAGTTCTAAAAAGTTCTAAAGATCAGCTGTACAATCTGAATAACTGTTGAACTGAACACTTAAAAAAGGTTATCTTTTTATTAAATTTAAATAAATGGTTATTTTGTATATTAAATGGTAAATTTAGTAGTAGGTAGGGTTTTTTTTAAACCACAATTATTGAAAAAAAGAAAAAAAGAGAGAGAAACTGTCCCCCTCTGCTGCTTCCCACTTAATGGAGGACTTATTTTAGGACCATTCAGGATAAAGTCAAAGGTAAGAAGCTCAGAATAATTACGAAAGATATACATCAATATTATAAATTATTTCAGATTTGCAGATAATACTCTTCCCCAAGTTGTCTTTCTTCCACCTGCTAGCCTTTACAGACTACTTTTCCTTTCCTTCAAAAAAACTCATTAAAAAAAATTGCCTTAAAACAAAACAAAATGATCCTTTTTCCTCAAACTTGTGTTAGACAGAATTGTTATTTTTCTAAGGATTATTTACAGTACTTTCTATAGATTGAAAACAATTCTAATTTGGGTTGAGATCAGCAAAGAGAAAACAATGATTTAATGATCCACTAAATCACACCTATATGTCACAGTGAATATTTACTTCTAGTTACCGTTATAAGCATCACTGTCTTTATTTTTCCCAACTACCTCCCTTGCCATATTATTTATGTAACAAAGCACTTATTTACTACTACCTACTTCAAGGAACATAAGCCAAAAGGCTAAATCTTGACAGTTTTAGAATTTGTACATTTTTCTTTTGTCCTCAAATTTCAATGTATTTAACTCAAATATTGAACATCCAAAATTATATCCTAAATCATCAATCAGGACTAGTAGGTTTGCTATAGTAAACAACCCCAGGAGCTGGGAATTTAGCTCAGTGGTTCCAGTGCCTGCCTCGAAAGCGCAAGGTCCCGAGTTCAATCCCTGGTACCAAAAAAAAAAAAAAAAAAAAGAAGATATGAACAACCCCAAATGTCAATAGCTTTTTACACACACACAAAAAAGTTTCTCAATAATCTGACATGTCCAATTCAGGCTGACAGAGGAAATCTGCTCCCAACAGTCCCTCAGGAATCTAGGCTCCACTTGAGAATTCTTCCAAAGATTCCCTTACCAAGGAAGGTAGAAGGGTTTGTGGCAAATCACATATTGCTCTTAAAACTTTCACTCACATTTTTTTACTGGTTTTAAAAAAGGCATGTGGCAGGCCTGGGACTTAGCTCAGTAGCACCCAGTAGCACCGTGCTTGTGGCTCGAAAGCACCAATTCCTGAGTTTGATCCTCGGTTACCCCCCCGCCAAAAAAAGGCACGTGTCCATGCCTAACTTTAAGAATTATAGTAGCACCTCGGTTTATGAACTTAATTCTTTTCATTATTCTGGTCACAAACCAAATTGGATGAGGACAGAATCAAATTCAGTGGTTATGTTCAATGCTGACCTAATGGAGAAATATGACTTGGTTCTCATGCAATTTGGTTTGCGACCAGTATTGTGGAAAGAAGTTCGTGAACCAAGGTACCACTACAGAAAGGGCAATTCTATCATGTGTTTGGAAGAGAAGTAGACTGCTTATGAAAAATCATGACTACCAAGTCCCTCTGCAAGTCAAATACTCAATTTACTTTTTTCTAAATCCAAAATATACTTATTCTCTCCCTGCAAAGAAGGTAAAAGTAACTCAAATATCTCATCTAGTCACAGTGGATGGAAGACCAGGATCTGTAGGTAATTCACAAATAACCTTAGTATCATTTTAGATGTAATGGAATTGTCTACCTACTTATATACACAAACACATACACACATGTACACGAGGTATAAAATAACAGAACAAGGTTACACTCCTATTCAAAAGAAGAAAGAGGAACAGGACATTCACTAGTTCACAGCAGTTCATGAACCCAACTGAACAGATGGTACAAGGGCTCTCAGCTTTGGAGAGTGGGGAATGCTCTGACCAATCCTTGGGAGGAATTTCTCAGTCCACTGTGCCCTGTGCCTCTTCTGGGAAGTTTTTCCTTACCTGTTATCATCCATCATCTCCCACCAAGAGCAAAGCAGACATCAGTGTGTGCCACCTCAGCTGAGTACAATTCTAAGCATACACGTAGAAAAGTTAGGAAGGGATGGGGCAGAGAGATCATTAACTCTCCAAATCACCCTTTTCCAGACTTCTGTCCTTGCCTGTAGTTTCTTTGCCTATGTAACTCTCTGAAAAACTTAACAGGACTCATCTATTCGATTCTAGCTGGTTCCATGTGCCAACATCTAGAACCACAGTTTTCTTCCTAAGATAAGCCTCTTAGGTTTACCACATTTCTTTGCTTTCTTGCCCCTTAAGACTGCATGTCTACTTCTCTCTACTTGTAACTTTAGCTTACCTAGCTTTCGCCGGGAACTCATACTTCTCTTTTCCCTATCAAAACTGAAACACACACCCCCACAGACCTTTACTCCAGTCACCTTAATCCTTTCCAAAGTTTTAACAATGGAAGTGAGGGTCATAACCTTAAATAGATCCTTGTCAAAAGAATGAGTTTTAATTATTAGCTAAAAAAGCCTTCTGAGGGCTGGGGATTTAGCTCAGTGGTTCCGGCGCCTGCCTTGCAAGCGGAAGGTCCCGAGTTCGATCCCTGGTACCCAAAAAAATAAAATAAAATAAAATACTCACGAGTCTCAAAAAAAGAGAAATAAAAAAGCCTTCTGAGTTTCATCTTTTACTAGAGTTGAGAAGCAGTTGCTTCTCATCCAACAAATCAATCCCCCAAATTTCTAGATTCTGCTTTTCAAAGAGCCAATTATTTTCTAACTTATCTCTTCATTATAGTATCTTGTTGAATAGAGCCAATGGCAGCTAAAATACAAGTTGTTCTCCAATTTCTTTCCCTAAAGCTACAAATACTTTGGGTACATTACTTGCCTTCCAAGTTACTACAGGAAATTTTTACCAAGGCTTCTCCTCTGAATCCCATCTCCCCAGACTCTAATGTTTCTGTGTCACATAAACATTCAGCAAACCATAGTTATTTTGTCAGAGTACACTACTCTTTGATGTGAGTAGGCTATAAATAAGCATTGTCTAACAGAAATAAAATACAAGTCGTGTATATAAACTGTTCTAGAAGCTACATTAAAAAACCAGTAAAATTAACTGTTTAATCCAATTAAGTACAAAATAATTACATTTGAACCACAATCATTATAAAAGTTACTAATGAGATATTTTACATTCTATTTTTTTATACTAACCCTTCAGAGTAGTGTGTGTTTTATACTCACAGCACCCCTGAATTCAGTCCAGGTACATTTCAAGTGTTCAAGAGCATCACAAAGCTAGTGGTTACCAAATAAAACCATGCAGGGCAAAATTAAATTATAGTAACAACCCCTCAAATTGCAGTAGCTTTACACACAGGTTTATTTTTTACTTATAACCATCACAGGTCAGCTGAGGGTGTATTGCACGCTGTCCCCAATCAACAATAAGAGCAGACAGTCACTGAGGCATAATGACTAAAACAAACTACACAGTGACACCCAACTCTGGTGTGCCCATGAAAAGAACCACAAATATCAGATAAGACAGCACTGGTGACTACTATACTCATTTTTTAAGTAACTATTTAAGACTTCCAAACTGTTTTCAAAGAATTCTTTTTTAATTTTCTATTTTTCCTTCAATATAAACCTGCTTTAAAAAGCAAATAAGGAAGAGCCAGGTATGGTGGCACATTCGTGTAATCCTAGCACGTGGGAGGCTGAAGCAGGAGGACATTCAGTCCACTAGCCTAGGCTGCATAGTGAGCTCAAAGCCAGCCTGCACTACAAAGTAAAACCCTGTATTCAAAATAAAACAGGAGTCAGGTACGGTAGCACACACATTTTGTCCTATCCACTTGGGAGACTAAGGCAGAAGGATCCCTTGAACTTGAACTCGGGAGTTAAGACCAGCCCAGCCTGGGAAACAGATCCCATCTCACTAGGGGGTTAAAAAAGAAAAGGGGCTGCGGATGTAGTGCAGTGATAGAGTGCACACCTAACAGACGTTCAAGACCCTGAATCTGATCTCTGGCACTCTACACACACACACACACACACACACTGACAGTTACTACTAACTACACAGAAGCAACTCCAGGGAAAATAAAAATTTTTACCATGCAATACAATTTCCCTTTCTATAAAATTTATGAAGATCTGGTAAAAGCAATGGAAAAGATGTGAACAAAGCTAAAGTACTATTCCTTTTACTTCATTTCAGCAAACAAGTACTTCAAATCCACTTTAAGAATTCCCTTTTTGGGGCCTAGGGTGTAGCTCAGCAGCACCACACCTGCCTGGCAAGTACAAGGTCTTGAGTTCGATTTCCAGTACAAAAAAAAAGACTTCTCTTACACCAAGAGTTTCCGAGTAATTACTGTTGCTGAAACAAGTGCAGGCTGAAGGAAAATTAGGTGGGAGGGAAAGAACACATTTGTTCCTCAAAAGTGCAACAGAAGAAAATAAACAGGGCAGGCTGGGGATGTGGCTCAGTACCACCAAAAAAAAAAAAAAAAAAAAAAAAAGGGAAAAGAGAAGGAAAAAAAACAAAACAGGGCATCTGAGGCAGAATTACCCTCAGTTCAAGTCCATCCAGAGCTACATAGTGAGTTCAAGGCCAGCCTGAACTAAACAGCAAGACCCTGCCTCAAAACAAATTTAACTAATTAATTAGGAATGTTAATAAAAACTGAAGACAGTTTTACCAGTTTTCAGAAAGACTTCCTCATAGCCTTTGTAAGTTAACTTTCTACCATTTTAAACTAGATTAATTGCTTACTTTATCTAAGAAATAAGAACCAGTATCTAGAATCCCAGCTAAATACTGGTTTCACAGATCTAAGGCTGAAATTCCTTTCTCCTATAAATGTTTACATTTTATTCCATCTTCACTTGAGCATTCAAGAATCCTGGCATATTGGGGACCCATAGTTATGGCTGAATTACATGAAATATTAGGAGTCAAATACTTTTAGGTTGTACCTATATAAAAGCTCACATAAATATAACAACAAATGTTACCCAGGGGTAAAAATGTATTGGTATATATGTAGACTGCAGTTAATTCCTCCTTGTAAAAGGTAAGTCAAACCAGGTGTGGTGGGGTGGCACATGCCTATAGTCCCAGCACTCAGGAGGCTGAGGCAGGAGGATTGCTGCAAGTTTGAGAACAGCCTAGGCTACACAGTGCAGCCTGAACTGCATAGCAAGACCCTGTCTCAAAAAAAAAAAATTTTGTTTTAAAGTTCGGTGGTACAGGGCTAGGGATATACCTCGATGGGGGAGCACTTGCCCAGCATGGCACATTTGAGGCCCTGGGTTCACTCCCCAGTACTGCAAAAACAAACACAAAAAACTTACTGAAGTTAAGTGCTCTAACTTACTAATGACCAATCTTTAAAGGAGAGGTAGATATTATCTAGAACTGACAGGCAATCTGTACAGCTATTTTTCTGAAGGAAAATAAGGTGACAAAACCAAAACTAAAACTATCCACTGATACCAAAGTAAACTTGCTAAAGCCAGATATCAAGGGAGAGAGTAATCCTATGAGCCAAAGAAATCTATTATCCGCTAAAACCTTATTGTTCTAAAAGACTTAAATGAAAATGAAAATGTACATTTTCCTGCATGTCTTACTGATGCTGACAGAGCGGTTAATTTATATTTCCACTCAACCCTCAAAATTTCCCAAAATATCTACCTTTTATGAACCCCCTTGTTTCAGTTTATCTAATCTCCTGACTTCAATGTCTAATGCTAGGCATAGAGGTGCATGCCTGTAATCCAAGCTACCTGAGAGGCTAAGACGTTTATGAGTTCAAGGCCACCAAGGGAACTCTGCAAGACTACCTAATTAAATTAATTTTAAGAACCTATGCCACCTGCCTCACAAGCGCAAGGTCCCGAGTTCGATCCCCCGTACCAAAAAAAAAACCTAATTAACAAAAAAAGGGCTGAAGATGTAGCTCAAAGCTCACTGAGCCCAACTCCCAACTCCCAACATGGGGGGGGGGGGGGTCCTATAATCTCTAACCATACAATTCTGGTCATATGTCCTGAGCCCAGCATATATCTGAGCTCTCACACCTCTCTACCTCTCCTATCAAATGTCATTTCAACCTAGAAACACACATTCAATCAATTAAAACTTATCAATTTGCAACCCTCAGATCATCTTTTGTCATCCTTATATATAAGTGCTAACACTGCAATTAAACCTGAATCCTGAGGTTTTAGTTTAGAAAAAACTCATATATTAAAAGAAAAACAGAGCTTTCAATGGTACAAACAGCCCTCTGTGGCATGCCATGATATAGGTTCACCACCACTGTCCTGATAATTTTACCATGTTTGATAATTTTAGTTCCAATGGTCTTTTTCTATGGTTTCTACTAATTCTTTCTTGTGGTGTCTTCTCACCTCACATGACTAGTTACCTTCGATTCTGTGCTTAACACTGCATTTGAAAAATGTGGAAAAATAATTTCAGACTTGGAATGGTACTATTTTCCAACCTCTTCTCTACTGTACTTATTCTCCACTAAGTTAGGTAATTCAAAAATACAGCCATACTTCAAAATCTCTTGGGGAATTCTTTCCTAGACCCACACAGAGGAATTGAAGTAGAACTGGGTAAAGGATAAACACAAGTTGATGGCATTTTTTTTAAAGTTCCAAGAGAGTCTATCATCCCCCAAAAGTCCAACTATTTACTTAAACCATCTACTTGGCTACCTAATAAAAACTTCAAATTCAACAAAGCCAAAATTCCCTCTTTACCCCACCCTTTCCCAATTTTCCTATTAACCTGGCCAAAGTCATTCTCCTTTTGCCTATATTATTCTATCAGTCTTGTCCTTCCTCTGTTGCAGGGATCTGCTCCTAAGGGAAAAGAGATAGTCAAAGTCTCACAAGAGGAAACCAAGGTCAGATTTACTACTCTGTAAAAGCCAGAACAGAGATCATTTTTGTTACAGGAAAGCTTTTTTTTTTTTTTGGTACCAGAGATTGAACTCAGGTCCTTGTGCTTTCAAGGCAGGCTTGGTGCTACTGAGCTAAATCCCCAGCTCTCAGGAAAGCTTTTTTTAAAAAAGGATAAATTCCAGAAACGGGAGTGGGTGGGTGGGCGGGTGGCTGGGTGTGTGTGCTTGAAGGGAGAAGTGCTTTCTCCTTTAAGTGGTACTTCAGTTCATGAACTTCTTTCCATGATTCTGGTTGCAAACTGAATTGGACGAGAACCAAATCAAACTTCCCCATAAGGGCAACACTGAACCTAAGCATTGAATTTGATTTGGTTTTCATCCAATTCTGTTTGTGACCAGAATTGTGGAAGGAATTAAGTTCGTGAACTGAGGCACCACTTTATTTTGGAAAATTGTTACATAAATTTCATACTTAGCAAAAAATGCAAGCCAAGGATGTCAAATTTTTAAGCATTTTCTTCCGGACATACTATGCCTGCTACAGATTAAAAAAAAAAAAAATTTAAAGGAAAAAAATCTTAAAATGATCTTTTGTTTGTGGGGATGAGTACTGTGGATTGAACTCAGGGTCTTGTGCATTTAAGCACACTCTCTACCACTCAGCCCCACCAACCCTGTGTCCTCTTCTTGGCAATTAAACACAGTACGTCAAGAGAAAGTTTTCCCAATACCTCATATTCTCAAAATGAAAATTTCTTGTTTTCATTACTAAATATGCTGCACACCATTCAGCATTAAAACCTTTATTTGCTTTTACTTTCTCAAAACCTTTCCCCATCCCTTCAAAATTAAAACAAAATTCAAAAACCAACATATCAGCTCCATAACCTCATATACATCTTTTTAAACTGGTTTCTAAAAACTATTTTCAAAAGTTTTTATAATGTTTTGAGAACTTGCAGATTTTTAGACTGTATTTGTCAACCAGGCTGGGGATTTAGCTCAGCGGGACAGCGCCTGCTTGGGCAAACACGAGGTCCTGAGTATGATCCCCATACCAAAAAGAAAAGAAAAGGAAATGTGTCAACCTTAGCTGGGCTCATTGGCTCAAACTTGTAATTCTACCGTTTGGGAGGCTGAGGCAAGAGGATCGCTGTGAGTTTGAGGCCAGCCTGGGCTACACAGTGAGTTCAAGACCAACCTGTACTATATAGCAAAAACCTGTCTCAAAAGAAAAGCTGCTACCTTACCAGCAGCCTTCCAACTTTTTGATCTCAGGACTGTTTTTGTGTGTGTTGGATACTGAGTTAATGGCCAACACATGTTAGATGCACACTATCACTAAGGTTACTTCCCTGCTGGTACATGCCTGTAATCCCAGCTACTCAGGAGGCTGAAGCAAGAGGTCAGGGCAAGCAACTTAGCAAGACCCTATCTCATACTTAAAAATAAAAAGTATCCCTTTTTTTTTTGGTACTGTGGATCGAACTTGGGACCTTGCGCTTTCGAGGCAAGCCCCGGAACACTGAGCTAAATCCCTGCCCCTACTTAAAAATAAAAAAGGATGTAGCTCGGTGGTACATTGTTTGCTTAGCATACATGAGGCCCTGGATTCAATCTCTAGCACCACAAAACCAAAACCAGACCAGGAGGTACCACTTCATACCCCCAGGATGGCTATTAAAAAATGGTCAGATGCCAGACGTGGTGGCACACACCTGTAATCCCAGCACTTGGGAGGCTAAGGCAGGACAATCACTGCAAGTTCAAGACCAGCCTGGGCCACATAGTGAGTGTTCAGGGCCAGCCTGGTCTACATGGTGAGATCCTGTCTCAAAAAAAGAAACAAAAAATAAAAAATAGAAAACAAAAGATGGTCAGGGAATGTGTAGCTCAGTGGGAGAGCACTTATCTAGCACATGCTCAAGGTTTGGGTTCAAACCTCAACACCATCAAAAAAAATCAGTAATAACCACTGGTGGGGATATGGAGAAATCAGAACCCTCATATACTGCTGGTGAGAATGTAAAATGGTACAGTCTCTTTGGAAAAGCCTTTTGGCAGTTCCTCAAAAATTTAAACATAGAATTACCATAAAACCAAGCACTCCATCCCTGGGTATACATTCAAGAAACTATGTATGTCCACCCCAAAAAAAGATACAAAAATGTCATAGCATATTTGTTCTATAGCCAAAAAGTAGAAACAATCCAAATGTTTATCAACAGAAAGATAAATATTGGTATACAATGGAATATTACTGGTCACAAAAGGAAATGAAGTACTAATACATGCTACAACATGAATGAACCTCAAAAACATTATGCTACATGAAAGATGGCAAACACGAAAGGCCATGTATTGTACAATTCTACTAATATGAACTAGCAGGCAAATCCAAGAGATAGAAAGTAGGTTAGAGGCTGTCAGGGGTGGAAGAGAAGTTCATGAATGACTGCTAATAGGTATGGGTTTCTTTTTGGGGTGATGAAAATGTTCTAAAATTAATGATGATGATTGTACAACTCAGTGACTATATTTTAAAACTACTGAATTGTATGCATTACAGAGTAAATTTTATGGTGCGTGAATTATATCCCAATAAAACTATTTTTTAAAAAGATATACAGCATTTAAGGGCCAATATTTAGTAAAAATAATGATTTTTACTGGTGCATATAGATCACTCTTTGATAAAACTGAATTTTGCTCCAAGTATATGATCATCAATACAGCAACTAATAGTACATTTGAAGTTTAAGCCACCATCAGTGAAAGTGTGAACACAATAAAATAAGCAACTCCTTAGCATTGCTATAAAAAATACTATAACATGAAGACTCCTGAAAGGGTTCTTCCACCAGTCACACTGAGCAATGCTGCTCTAAACCCAGCTTCAGAAGACTCCAATTCAATTAGAGGGATTGCCAAATACAGATCTAAGAATTCAGGACAGTTTCAATTTTCTACGCATACATCAAAAATCTCTCTAAAGGAAATTTAAAAAGATAAATCATCAAATGGATGGCAGAAGTTACTGCAATCAATCAATTTAACTCAAATGCCCTTAATGAATTTGGAATCACTGACCCAGAAGGCTATCCTATGTAGTACAATATCTACAGACACCCAAATTCAAAGAGTTACAGTAAAAAAATTCAAGTTGTAGTGCACAACTAAACACTCAATAATACTTTGACATACAGTGTAATGTTAACAGAGTAAAAATGATGCTATCTTTTTAATACTTTATTTAATTCTTGCATAATATTCAAAGAGTAGATTTAAGAAATTTCTACCCACACTTATCAATAGCTATTTCTAGCATACTTAAGTTTTGGTTTGGTTTTTCTGAGACAGATTCTCACTACATAGTTCAGACTGGGCTTAAACAAACTATGTAGCCCAGGCTGGCCTCAAACTCAGGGCAATCCTCTTGCCTCAGCCTCCTGAGTGCTGGGATTACAGGTGTGCGCCACCATACCAAGTTTAACACTTCTAAATTTAAGGCCCACTATCACAGAACCAAAGAATACTAATATTTCTAGCCCAGCTAAGCTTAACACTTTCCCATTGGCTTAAACCACTAGTAGTATACACATGGCTGTCCCATCAGGTGGCTTTGACACTGGTGGTACAAACGGATCTAATCACTTTCATCGATCTTTTTACTAATAAAAACGTCTATAAATGGACCAAATTAGTTGCTTGAATAATTACTGCCCAAATATAAATATTAATATTATTCATACCAGTTTAAAATTATTACAATAATCAAATTTCATTAAATTGTATTTGTGAATAGTTTATCAGTAATTAATTCTCTAAACTTTAACATAGAAATCTTACAAGTATCATCCCATTGCTGGTATATATAATATGCATTTACTGTTGCTATACCTGCATTACATTTTTTTTGGTACCGGGGATCGAACTTGGGTCCTTGTGCTTACGCAACAGGCAGCGAAACCATTGAGCTAAATTCCTGGCCCTACATTACATTTTTATACCATTTTAATGTTTTCCTTAAAGAACTGTAATATGATGACATCTGGTCTGCTACATTAGTGCCTTTCTTCACATTATTATAATCAAAAACTCCCTGAGAAGTGGTACAAGCCACCGGATGGGAAAGTTATGCATATACCACCCATGGTTCAAGCCCAGGGGAACAATCGAATTCAAATCAGAGCCGTCCGGCAACAAGACATACAAATTACAGCCCTGTCATGAATGTGGTGATGCCCATGAACACAAATCCAAACAATTTTTAGTCTAGAAGGTACCCTAGGTATGGTTACCTACTCCAACACCTCATTTCACAGAATGAGGAAACTGAGTTTGTGGGAGGAAAAATACCTGACCAAAATCACACATCTAGCTAGTAGATGAGACAGCTACCTAAGTTTACTCTTTATTCCCAATGCCATATTTTTCACTGTGCCAACCTGATTGCCCAACCAAATATAATGCATAAAATATTCAACCCAAATCACAAGGCCAACCATGACACTAACTACCTGCCAAATAAAAATTCTGTAATGCTTGACAATACCGATCCAATGTCAAAATAAGTACTGAGTGTAACTGGTGTAATAAAAACATGAGTCCTTAACTTCAAAAACTACAAACTTTTAAAAATAGAACAATTTTGAAAAATTTGAAAGATACTTTAATATCTACTTTTACATATAAATACAGAAATATTTATCACCTTTAATGAAAGACTGATACCGATAAATACCTAAAGTTAAAAAAAATTTTTTTCCCATATCAGTGCACTTTTCGTAGCGTATCATTTAAGACTCACCTGCAGGACTGTCAGCATTCTCTCCTGGATGTAGCTGTATACCAGCAGAATCTATAGAGTTTACAGTAACTGTCTGTAGATTTGGCAACTGACCAGTGCTTAGACTAACTGGAGTTGAAGTCAAGGTTCCACCTGCTGCAACTTGACCAAGCGTGAGTGTCTGAACAGGCGTCAAAGTTATTTGTTGGGCAGCAGTGTTCTGTATTTGCAAATTCTGCAAGTTCTGGACCCCTTGTACTTGAAATGTTTGCCAAGTTATCTGTCCAGAAGGGGTCACTGTCTGTGCCTGAATTAAAAAGGTTCCAGGATTCAGCTGCAACTGAAGATTTTGCAAAGCCTGTTGTGATATATTTTGACCACTAGCTTGCACACCATGGATTGTCTGTGGTGTAATACCTTGCACAATTTGGGCTTGACTGGTTGGCTGCTGAGATTCTTGAAGTTGTAGATGTTGTACAACAGGCTGTGCTGTAGAAACCTGAATATTCTGAGCCTGTGTCTCTTCAGAAACAGGCGACTGGATATAATTTCCCTGAAGATCTGAAGAATGAACTTGCCCACTAGAAGTAGTCAAGCTATTTGTGTTTTGTTGGAGTATACCTGTACTATCTATTGTGACAGGCAACTGTGATGACGAGGATGTTGGCACAAATAAATCTGTATCAGTATTAGTTTCATTAATATCAGGAGAAACCCTCTCACCAGTCCTTTCAGAATTGTCTGAACTATCCATAGCTTGTCCTGTGTTTATCAAATGTCCATCGGCATTAATGCCTGCAGTCATTGTCTGAGAACTGCCTGCAAGTCCCAAAGAATCTAGATCGACACTATTGATTGGTACAAAGGTAATATTTCCTGGCAGACCAAGAGGCACATTAGCAACTACCTGCGTTTGGCCAGGAAAAGATGAACCACCAATTGCAACTCCCTGAACCTGGACTTGACCAGTCTGTGGCATGAGATTCTGGATACTAGCAGGAGGTGTTCCAGAGGCAAGTAAAGTTTGATTAGAGCCAGGAATAATCTGAATTTGACTGCTTTCTTGATTTAAACCCCCATTATCTGAAGAGCCTGTAAAACCAATCTGAACCTGCTGACCATCTGTTGACTGAATTTGTGGTATTACTTGATATTGAACATTGGACACTGTACCATTTGATGAATCTGATCCTGGAGCAACTGAAAATATTTGTTGATTCTGCAAATTCTGAAGGGGAAGGACATACTGCCCACTCGAAGTAGCAGCACTTGGAATCTGTACTAGATTACCAGCTTCGTCTTTTATAGTTGTAGGTGTGGCTGACAAAACCTCCCATCGGTTTGGTGCTCCTCCTAACTGTGCAGAAGCCAAATCACCTGTCTGGATGAAAAAACAAAAATGTTGTGATATATTTATGGTATGTTTAAACCAATACTCAAACCTCTAAACTAGTATAAATTCTACTACATGAAAATGAAAGTCATCTTAACACACTGAATTTTTAATTATTTCCTCTAATTTTGTTAGTTATTGCAAAGACAGCCCATCCTATTTAAATGGAGAGAGGGGAAATATTAACCAGAATATTCTAAAATTTTTTTTTGGTACCGGGGATCGAAATCAGGTCCTTGCACTTGCGAGGCAGGCAGTGGAACCACTGAGCTAAATCCCCAGCCCTCTAGAATGTTTTTTATTTTACTTTTTGTTCGGTTGGGTGGGAGTGGGGGTGGGGGAGGGTGGACAGCCAGAGTCTCTCTATGCCCAGGCTGATCTTAAATATATGTGTTCTTGTGATCCTCCTCCCTTAAGACTCCTGAGTAGCTGGGTATACAGATATGTGCCACTGAGCCTGGATACACAAATTAATCTGTTTCCTCAATTGTAATGTTGTACAGTGTTTTTCAAGGTAGAAGTAGCTAGAAGGGATTAATATTACCTCAACTACTGGAGAGTTAAAAGATATACAAGCCACTAAAAATATATGACTAAATCAGACGCACTCCATTTATGAACAGAAAAGAAACATTGGTGCAGAGTTATCGAGTTAGTTGAATTGGATATTATTACTATAAACTTTAAACAATTAGGGCTACTCTTTCATGATATGCATTAACATACTCTAGAATAAACTCATAGCTATAGCTATTCCATTAACAAGCCACCAAACTCATTACCTGTCTAAGAAAACTAGGAAAGAGAGAGATCTTTAAAAACCTTAGTGAGGAAAAGTCATTACCCTTAGACTGCTTAGTAAAGCAAGCTTGCATGAAAAGTTTTTTGACAGTCTGAAAGCTGGGAGACACATACTGTGGTTTTACCTACAAACTGCAAAAGAAAACCAGGCATGAATGTTTTATATTCGGTACACTGCTACAATCTCAGGTATCAACTCAATAGTTTATGGGTTAGGCAAGATTGGAAAATTCCAATGTAGGAAAACAAAGCAATAAATTCCTACATACTAATGTCACATGGTAGTTTATTTTAAAGGGATTAAACACACTAATATCTAAAATTGTTTTAAATGTATATACAAACACACATACATATAAAGGGAAGGGGAGAGGAGACAAGGTCTTGCTATATATAGTCCAGGCTATATATATGCCCTTGAACTCACTATGTAACCCTAACTGGCCTCAAACCTGTGATCCTCTTGCCTCCAGTGTTGGAATTACAGGCATGCACCACCACACCTGACATAGTATATAACATTTAGCCTTTTCTTTTATATGCCAAGTACTGTAAGAAAGCTTGTGGGCCAGGGATTTAGCTCAGTGGTGCTGCTGCTTGCCTCACAAGTGCAAGGTCCCGAGTTCGATGGTCATACCAAAAGAAAAAAAAAAGAAAGTTTGTAAGATTATATCATGTACCCTTAAAACAATTCTACTGGTAAGAGTTATGCCTATTTCACAGATGAGAAAATTGAGGAAAAAAGTCACACAGTTATCAAATGGCCAAGACAGAATTTAAAACTAAGCTAAGCCTAACTCTAGAACCCAGACCCTTAAGTACTAGATCATACTTGCCCTCCATTAAGATCAGGGGTAAAGACACTGGGAATAAGACCCCTATATAATTTAGTCTACCAAAATAAAGCCAATCCTATCTCACTTACATCTAGATCTGTGATTTTCTGTTAACTGCACATCACTAAACAGTGAGAGCATAAAAGTATAATATACCTAGACCAGGACTGTCAACATAGGACACATGACTGCTTCAAGGGATCTTCAAATCCTCTAAAACAGCCTATTAACTTTTGAGAAACCAATTTGGAATGGAAGGGAGATCATCTAGTTTCATCATATTCTCAGTCTGTGACCATAAACAAAGGTTAGGACAAATACTGTTCACCTAACATATCATTCCATAAAATTTAATGCAAATATTAAACCAAAACATCTTCAATTTAAGGAAACTTACTATGTAATTTTTATGTAGTTGAAAAGTGTACCTTTTAAAGGATGAACTACAATTTAATGACTCAATTCAAACATTTGAACATATCTTCCAAAATGAAATAAGCATACTGAATACAATCCCTTCCTTCAAATGGTTCTTACTCTGTCCAAGCAAACATACATATACATGCTATTTATGTACAATATGAAAAATGGCATATACTGGCCATACAACCAAACAGTATGTGAGAACTAGAAGACTAGAAGAAAGTAGGTTTCATATAAAAGGAATGTGTAGTATTAAAACAGAACATTTCACTGTGGTCAGTTAGTAATAGAAGCATTAATTAAAGTATACAAATAACAATATGCAGTTTGGAGTTCAAGAGAGGATCCAGAAAAGGCTTATATTTATAAATGAAAGTAATGGAAAAAAGGACTAGACATTTTTATCAAGGCCTCTAAATGGCCTCACAGATCTTACTAAATTGCTTGGACTTTACCCCGCAAATAGTAAAAGCTATAAAAGGCTTATAAGCAAGTAAATGGTGCAATCATATCTGTATTTTAGAGAAAAAACTAAAGCCCAAGGAAGGAGACAAAGAATGCTGGAAGAGACATGGGAGAGAAAACTGGACCAAGTACAAAACTCTACGCTTAAACTTAAAACTGTAATCATTTAAATACAAGCACTACAATGAAACTTATTAATCTTAAACTTTAAAATGAAGCATCAGAGGGCCAGGGGATGGAGCTCAGTGGTGCTGCACCTGCCTGGCAAGCGCAAGGTCCTGAGTTTGATCCTTGGTACAGGAGGAAAAAATAAATAAATGATTAGACATTAAAGTCACGTCATCCTTCAATTTGGTATGGACACTACATGCTTATGTCAACTTTCTTTACATTACCATAACAATTTACTTTTCATTTCAGTCTTTTGGGCAACTTAAGTAAACCGAATGTATTTACAATCTGTGATCCCAGCACTTAGGAGGCTGAGGCAGGAGGACTGTTGTGAGTTCAAGGCCAGCCTAAACTACACTGCAAGACCTTGTCTCCAAAAAAAAAAAATTCAGCCTAGGATTTAGCTCGGCGGTTCCGCCACCTGCCTCGAAAGCACAAGGACCCGAGTTTGATCCCCGGTACCCCCCCCAAAAAAAAAATTCAATCATTATCTTGTGTTGGGGTGCAGGGAGTAGATACTAGGGATTTAGAGACTGAACACAGGGCCTTCACACCAAGCTACATCTCCACACCGCCTCCCCTTTTTTCCCTCTTGCTATATCTGGCCTTGAACTCATTATGTAGCCCAGGCTGGTCTCAAACTCACAGCAATCCTGTTTTAGCCTCCAAAGTGCTAGGATTACAGGCATATACCACGTCTGGTTCCCCTTTTTTATTTTTTTCAGACAGAATCTCATGAAGTCGCTAAAATGACCAGGCTGAGTTCAAACTTGTAATCCTCCTGCCTCAGCCTGCCAGAGCTAGGATTATAGGTGTGCGCCACCATACCTGGCCAATCTTTATTCTTTTTTTTCTTTTTTCTTTTTTGTGGTGTTGAAGGTTAAATCTTGGCCTCCTACATGTTAGAGAAGCACTCTACTACTCAGCTATAGGTTACTGTTGGAGAATCAACTTAAAACTTTTTCTGGCCAGCATTAAATCTGCACCTTTTGTAAAAGAATACTGTATCTCATGCATAAATTAACTTTACAATACTGGCATTGTCCCTTTTCCTTTCTTTAAAAAAAAAAATCAAACTTATGCCACTAACAGTATTTTTTTATGAAGTAATAATGGCTGTGAACAGCTTTCTACTCTAGAAAGTCCCTGAAAATAAATACAATTCAAACGACAAGTCTAAGTAAATATTGCCCAAGTCACTGTCCTTCCAGAGCTAAATAAAAATAAACTGTAGTAACCATTTCCCTAAGTAATAAGGGTCATGGTCTTACTTTTTTCTCATTGCTGAGACAAAATACCTGACACCCAAAGTTTAAAGGAAAAAGCTTTATTTAATTCAGTTTGTAGAGGTTTCAGTTCATAATCGGCTGGCTCCAAGGCTGGATGGCATGGCAGAGGGGCATTGCAGAGAAACAGTTGATGATGGGCAAAAGGTAGCAAAGCGAGCAAGAAACAAGACAAGACTCTTTCTGTCCTTTATATTGTATCCAAGCTACTGGGATTTGGGTGGTGCCAGACCAATCAGTGGACTGATTTAGTAATCACCCACCCTTAATCCTAGCATCCTTAATCCTGCCATTGCACTATGAATCGATCACATACTCTAGATTCAACCACTTCTGGAAACCCGCACCTCTGATTGCATGAGGCTTTGAAGGGACATCTAGACACAAGCCATACAGCCATTAAATGAAGAAAAAAAACCTGAATCTAAAACAAAATTGTATTTTACAAACTTCTGTGAATAAACGTAAGGTGAAAGGCATATATAAAACACACCAATGAGGGCTAGGCATTTAGCTCAGTGGTTCTGCCACCTGCCTCACAAGCGCAAGGTCCCAAGTTCGATCCCAGTACCAAAAAAAAAAAAGATGGAGGGGCAAACCCCGATAGATAGCTTGCAGCAAAAACAGGTAAGAAAGACAATTTTTTATGTAACAAATTTGCACCTTTAAAAAAATCTGCTAGGCTGGGGATTTAGCTCAGTGGTTCCAGCACCTGCCTTGCAACCGCAAGGCCCTGAGTTCAATCCCTGGTACCAAAAAAAAAAAAAAAAATCTGCTAAACGTTTTTTAATGGAATGGAATGGAAAACACAAGCCCAAATCAGACTTTTAATAATTTAAACTCTAAAAATAAAAAAATAAAAAATTAATAAAAAATAAATTTAAACTCTAGTCCTAGCTAGAACTGTAGAATCATGTGATTTTAGAACAAGACCAGATTTCCTCATGTTAACAATGCAAAAAAATAATTACCTTTCAGGGAGGGACAAAAGAATCAGTCTTAAATTTTATAAACTATTAAGCACCATGCAATTCCAAAGTATCATTATATTACTAAGATTATGAGAACAGACTTCAAAAACATCCATAGATGACTAGCACAATTCTATCACAAACATCATTATGTAATTTATTGAATGGATAAAGGTATTTTACTTTAAAATCATTGCAAAGAAAATGCTAGAAATGGATCGATAAAACTGACTTTGAGGCATTAGAGCCTTCTTTAAAAGAAAAAACTATGAACCAATTTTAAGCCTATTTTTTCCCGTAATTCCACAACAGATAACCCCCAAACATTTCAAAACTATAGTCTTCTAAGCCCATTCATTAGTAAAAATACTTCATCAACATCACACTTCTAAAAAAGAAAAGTATACTGAATACCACATGGGAAAGATAAACTAGACAGTCATCTGACACCAAAAAAGGTATAAAAATGTTCAATGCTAAAACTATTTGGAAATGTTATAGAAACAAAGGAGGAGCCATAAAAACACAACCCAATCAAGTAGTAGTATTGGTTTAGGTGGAAGATTAACTCTACATAAGCTTACGAACTGAAAGAAAAATCCACCAGTGTTTTTCTCACCAACTCTAGTATACTTATTGGACAATTAACAAATAAAACATTATCGAACATGAAAGCTGGTATTACTGTAAAAAGTTGTACCACAAGATAAAAAGGACCACAAACTACAGTAGCCCTGGGGGGCTGGCACCAGAGGGTGGTACCAGCAGTAATGTTGCTATAGTAATTCATTGCAAGGGCATACTTCAGGGCAACTGGACATAAAAATGAAGGAGGTGGGGCTGAGAGAAAAAGAGAGTGAATCTTCTCAGATAATACCTGTGGAAAAGAAAAAAGATAAAATCCACATGAAAGGATAATGAACTTCTCAGTCCCCACAAGTGGCTTTGTGAAAGCCAGAAAGGAAGGAATTTAACTGAAAACAAGAACAAGCTAAAGTGAAGCTAAAGTGTAATAATCAAACTAAGAATAACAAATACTGTACTCAAGTTTCATAAAATCTTCAAGGAACATAATAGAACTCAGTCTTCAATAAATGAGTTAAGACACTATAGATTTTATTTCAATATTAGAAAAATAACCTTTCCTTGAAGTTATTACTCATTTTTTTAGTTCACCAACATTTATATGGTAAACTAATGAACACTATAATATAAGCCAAAGATCAGGCAATGACTTCCATAATATTCATTTGTTCAGTCTCACTGCAGTACAAATGCAGTACAAATAACCGACAAATTCACACAAATGCAATCTAAACAAATTGATACTGGCACAAAGATCTCCTTTTTCTATTTCCTAGTTTATTAGTAAAGTTAATCATACAACTTTTAATAAAATACAAAAGAGCCTTGCTATAAAACCATCTTTAGGAGTAAAACCATGTTGTAGGACATTATAGGCAATTGGTTTTTCAAGGTCCTTTTAATCTTGAAATACCAAGCTAAAGTGGCATAAAGTTCAACTGTATGTACACATTTCCATTTCATTTTAAACACAACGCTACATACAATGTATACTGTACACTGGATCCTGGAGCAGAAAATGGACATTAGTGGGAAAACTAGCAAAATCCCAGTAAGTCTACAGTTACTTTAGTTAATAATATAGCAGTGTTAATTGCCTAGGTTTGACCAATATACTACAGCTATGTTAACATTAGGGGAAGCTGGATGAAGAGCATAAGGTAATTTTCAGTTCTGTGTCTTCAACTTTCCTATAAATCTAAAATTATTCCATAATACTTTTTTTAAAAACACAAGTACAAAAGCTCTATAGACCTCTCGGGATTTCCAATAATTTGAGAAACTAAGATTACCTAAGCCCATTTTTAAATGGAAAAAAATACGCTCATGAACTCATCTAAATTAATTTCTCTTCCATTTTCTGATGTATTTGTTATTGCTAAAGCCAGAATATACAAGGCAGTCTTGCCAACTTTATTCAAAGTGAAAAATTTTATGCACAGGTGCCAAACATACAAAAATAATCTATGTGGGGGGAGGGGTTGTCCTTAAAAAACTGTGTATTTTATTTGACTGCCACATTATGAGGTATCTGACTGATAAATCTCAGATTTCTCAGACTGATTCTAGTTTATGTTCATCTGGCGGAAAATGTGTTGTCAGTAGTGATTTGCTAATTCAGAGAAGACCCTAAAGAACCATGTAAACAACCCTACAACAGTGTAAGGCCACAGTTGGCCAAACTGGAGACAGTACTCTAATCCTGAGTTTGGGACTATCACAGTTTTACCCTTAACTTCCTTCTTCACTTCTCCCCTCCCCCATATGTAAACTGATACCTAAACCTTGTAAATTAAAAAAAAGTTTTTGTTCTACTTGAAATATAAAAAAGCGTAAGAAATGTTTTTCAATTTTACTCCTGCAGTGGTTTACTATAGTAAACATTCAATCTGTTTTGGCCCTTTGGGATTGGAAGGATATAGTTTACATAAAGGTATATGAATCTTTTAAGTTTAACAATGCTTCTCGCAAACGTAATTTTATGCCTTTACACCTTAACCTGCTTACAAAAGCGCAAGACATTAAAACTATTCACACCCCCCACAGTATAAAGTGAAGCATTAAAATTACAAACATACCAAGAATCAACCATTAGCTTAACTTTTATACCTACACATATTATGTATTTGCTATATCAAACAAAACTTTTTGGTCACTGTGACTATTCAAAATATCACTACACTAAACCAATTCCTATAAGCCTCCTCAAAAAATTTAGATTTGAGAACAATTTCAATTATTTTAATAGATGAACACATCTATATATTAAACTAAAGCACCATCAATGATCAAGTGTAAAATGCATAACTGCCAATAATCTGTTCCTAATATTCTATTAAGCCCTCATAACGCACTAGCAGCTCCCCCCCCATTAAACACTTCCAAAAGAATCCCTCTACGTCCTATCAGATTAGCAGCCATACTAAATGAGGTTTTGTCAACCAAATTCAAAGTATGATATGCATTAGCAAGCAAGTAAATAAAATTCCTTACCTGCATTTTTGTAACAGATATTCATATTCAACTTCAATGGTTAAGTATTTAACTCAAATCTCAACGGTCACTAATTAAACATTTCACTTACCCTACTTGAGGACGGAAAACTAGTGCAAATTTGTAGGAGTCTGCAAAAAGTAAAAGTCCAACAATTCTGAACTTAAAAAGCTCTCAAGAATGTTAGTTCCTGCCCACAAAACGACATCAAGAGCAAACTCTTACTTTATATTTTACGATCAACAAGATATATTAACTTCCTGCAGAAAAAAACCTCCAGATTCAAACATGCTAAAAACTAAAGCCACTGCCTCTGCAGTTGATCCTATCCATGGCCCATAGGCTGTGCTTAAAAACGTAGTGTTCGGCGGAGGAGTTTTTGGCAGAATCGGAACTGCTCAAACATCCATTTTGGAGTCCTGCACCCCCACCCTCGGAGACTTCATTTTGTAGAGCTTTTCGGAGCGCGGGGCCGCGGTGACAATTCTGAGAAAGCCCGGGCCGGCTGGGGCTCCACGCGGGGACGCGGGACACGAGGCCCAGGCCCGGGCGGCCCGCGCGTGGAGGCCTCCGGGCGGTGTCGCGGGCGGGCGCGGGCTGGCGGCGAGGCCGCGGCGGGGCGGCGGGGCGGCGGGCTGGCTGGCGCGCGGGACTTACCGCTCCGGCGGCGGCGGCGGGGGCCCCGGCGGCGGCGGCCGCCTCCTCGTCGTCGTCGCCCGGCGATGGCGGCCCTATCTTGCTGCAGGTAGCGGCCAGCAGAGCGAGCGGTGACGGCTGAGTGTCCTACCCCCGAGGGGCGGGTTCAGAGAGGAGACAGGGGAGGGGGCGGCGGTTAGGGCGGGCGGCGCGCACCGGAAGTGCGGCGGGGTCCCGCGCGGCCTCCGGTCCTCCTGCTCTCCCGCGCTCGCGTCCGCGGCGGGCAGGGGCTGCGCCGGCCTCGCCTTCCGCCCGGAACCGGCGGGAGGGCGCGCACCCTCGCACTCGCACCCGCACGGGAAAGGCGGCGATGGCGGCGGCGGGAGCGCGGGCGGGAGGCGGGCGGGCGGGGTCGAGCGTTGGCGCCTCGGGCGGGCAGCTCCCGGGCGGGGGAGGGGCGGGAGGAGGGGAGGGGAGAGCGGCGCGGGGGGAGCGCGGGCTCAGCCGCGCCTCACCTGGGCCGCCGCGCCGTTTCCGTGCGGCTGCTGCTGCTGCTGTTGCTGCTGCAGATACTCCCCGTGGCCGCCGCCGCCGCTGTCCACGTCCAAGGCAGCCATTTCCTCCTGCTTCACGGGCTTTTCGGGAGCTGCGGGCACAGCGCGGGGGTGGGGAGGCCGGCGGGTGGGGAGAGGGAGGGGGCCCCGCGGCCTCGCCCGCGCCGCCCCGGCCCCTTCCCCTCCCCCACCCGCCCCTCGGCGGCGGCGGCGGCGGCGCGCGCGGCTCCCTCCTCCCTCCTGCTGCTGCTGCCCCCGCCCGCCGCGGCTGTAACCCTCCTCCTCCTCCTCCCTCCTCCTCCTCCCCGCGCTGCCCCTGCCCCCTCTCCTCTCCTCTCCTCCCCTTTCCCTTCGCGCCGCTCGCTCGCACTCGCGCTCGCTCCTCTCGCACCGTCAGTCACTCATACACCCGCGCCTGCACACAGGGGGACGCACTCCCGGCGGGCTGGGCCGCCCGCCCCGGGGCCCGGCGGGAAGACGGCGTGGCTGGGGCTGGAGGGCTGCACGGTGGCTGGCGGGGAGGGGAGGCGGAGGGGAATGCGGCTTTCTGCCTCTCACAGACACTCGGTCGCACACTCGGGGCCGGGGGCCGGCAGCGGCGGCCCCAGGCGGGCTGTGGTCGGCGGCGGCGGCAGCAAGGGTTGCTCTCTCTCGGCTTTACGTACCGGTCATAGTGTGTTTAGGGCACCTCAGGCGGGGCTCCCCGCCGCCTTACACATGGTGAGGAGCGAAGGCGGCGGCGGCGAGAGAGGATGCGGGAAGCGGCGGCGGACACGGCCGGAGCGGTCCGGGGATTTTTTTTCCTATTTTGATTGACTGTGCGGGAAACACAAAAGGTGGAGCCTCCAGCCCAAAAGGGGGGAAGAGGGTGACAGCCCGCCCGGAAGTCCCGCCCCTCTTCTTCGCCCTCATTCGCCGTCGCGCTCTCTGTCGGCTGTGCTCATTGGTCCGGGCGCCCGTCCGTCGCTTAGCCAGGCGGCGCGCTTCCTGTTTGCCCCCCGGGTGGAAGGGGAGAGACAAAGAGCGGCCGAGGCGGCGTATGTTCCCGAGACCGGCCACAGCTCGTCCGTTACCCCGCTGTGCCCGCCTCGTTTGTCGGCTGCCGCTGCCAAGCCCGAAACGCAGGCCTCTTCCACTTTGCTGGCGCTCGGAGCGGGCCCCGCCAAGCTGTAGAGGAGCTGAGCTGGGGAGGAAATCCGTCCCCGGTGGCTCGAGCTCCACTCGACGTTCTTCCATCCTGGCGCAGCCTCGGCGGGTTCTCCCCAGGGCCTCGCGCGCTCCGAGCCGCCGCTTCCCGGCGCTGCCAGGAGGCCGCCGCCGCCCAGCCCCGGGGTTCTGCCGCCGCCGCAGCTACTGAGCAAAGCAGATCCGCCCCACGGGCCCGGGGGGAGGGCGCTGGTATTGGGGGAGACACCCCCTCCGAGGCTGGAGGAGGATTGTCTCCTCACACTTGGAGCTCTCGGATTCTCAGTGGAGCCATCCCGTTCCCATCCCCCTAAGCCCCAGGTTTCCACCTTCTCCCACTTTCACGTACCCAGGAGGCAGACGGTTTAAAGCCAAAGAAGTCTACTCACCTTACATATGGGAAGAGACCTTTAGTTCTGGCCAGTGGCACCAAGACACAGACTTAAAAGTATATTTTGTTTTATGTGGAGCAGGTATATGTCTAAAGACAGTCTCTTCATTTTAAAAAGTCAGTTTGTTGGACATACATTGTTTCCTGCTTCATCATCTTAATACCAAGTCAGGTGTTACCTCCTAAAAAATATTAGTTAACAATTCCCTGAATCTCACTGAAGTTCCCTCCACCCTCCGACCATTTTTAGTTACACTCTATTTTTAAATCTTGATTTATTTCATTGGATTAGGTTAACTGTCCTTTCCTCCTTGGCTTCCTTGAAATATCTTACTGTCATCCTGGGGGAAAATGCTCAGGTTTTATGTGTGTGTGCTCTGCCAGACATCTCTGTCTATTATCTGTAGGTGTGGTTGCCAGGAAGAGGTTAAATTCAAGAAATGGTAACTCCTGAAAAATCAGTGTCCAATTATTGTGATGATACTTTTGTATAATAAATGAGGTTGTGCTGGGAGAATGAGGTTGTGAAGTACAAGCACTTGAACTAGATTTTGTGTCCACTAACTAAAAAAAAATCTTAAATCTACTAGAGACTGAGTTTGCGTCTCAGTTCCAAAACACATATTTGCCACCTATGCTCATAGAATGAGAAACATAGCGGTACTTGCCTCCTAATTGTGCAAAGATAAGATTTCCAGGGAATTAACTTAAAAGCCACATACAAACAAGACCCAAAATCCTGAGTTCAAGGACAGAATTCATCTCTTCTAATATTTAACCAGAAGAATCACTTAAAAGATTTAAGTAGTACAAATGGTGTGCTATTTTACACGTACATTTTTAAGGGAAAATAAAAGTCATAGAATAAGCTCAGGGTGGAACAGAGAAAAATGGGTGTCTTCAAGAGCAGGAAAGATGGAAAGGAGTGGAAAAGAAGGACTCGGTTTTACCACTCTTATCTTTACGTGGATATGTTGGATACAGGATAGCTTTTAACCGGAAAGGGGTATTGCAGACATTTTCAGGTGTTTTTCCAGGAGTAAGGCTATGT
Source organism: Heterocephalus glaber (assembly GCF_053883595.1). Classification (NCBI taxonomy): domain Eukaryota; kingdom Metazoa; phylum Chordata; class Mammalia; order Rodentia; family Bathyergidae; genus Heterocephalus; species Heterocephalus glaber. The sequence continues at coordinate 53,427,377 of NW_028258143.1, forward strand.
TGTATGGGTGTAAATCACCCTCTCTGTGTCCTTGCAAAGGGTTAGTCTAGTCACCATAAAAAGCAAAGTACTTAGCCATGAGAATTGAATTCATCTCTTGTTGATGCCAATTGACAAATGACTTGAGAAATTCTTCTTCTTTATTTCCATAGACCATTCTGAAACACTTCTGGCCAGGTGTGGTGACTGACACACACCTATAATCCCACCATGTGGGAGGCTGAGGCAGGAGGATCGCCACAAGGTCATGGCCAGTTTGGGCTACATAATGAGTTCAAGGCCAGCCTGAACTACAAAGCAAGACCCTGTCTCAAAAAACAAAACAAAACAAAAGCACTTCTAATCTTCCTGGAAAAGAGAAAATAACATACCTGAATTCTGCTCTTGATGCTATGTTCTTAAATGACACAGATAGCAAAAACATCACTACTACTGTCCGGTCAGTGAACTTCCTCAAACTGCACTTGACTTACTGCCACTGAGAATCTTAAAATGGCTGGAAATGTAAGTAGTTTCTTGAAAGATCTCACTGAAGTACTGTAGTCAAATCATGAGATATAGTTTAATTGAAAGACACTTATTTTCGGGCCCGGGATTTAGCTCAGTGGTTTTGACGCCTGCTGCACAAGCACAAGGACCGGAGTTCGATCCCCGGTACCAAAAAAAAAAAAAAAAAACAGATACTTATTTTCTTAGTAGAAGGTGGTCTCTTAATGGCACATATTTCTATTTTTCCATAGGAACCTCCAAGGTGCTTAAGAGAGAGAAGCACTGTGCTGAATATTTTTATGTCCTCCTTTCCCACATGATTAGAAGGCACTCACATACAGAGATCTGATGTCACTTTATTTTTCCTTACCCACAGTACCCTCTTTTTTTTTTGTAAGTTTTTCTTAATTCTATGGAAATCTGATAAACTTTGAAAGTCCTTAAAGTCATCTAGGCACCTACTGACTCAGAGTCTGTTTTCTTCTCTACAAAGACATGAGAACACAATACTGCTTAACGTACATCCACAAGAGCCAGTCATTCTGTATTAAAAACCAGCTCAGGGCCAGGGATTTAGCTCAGTGGTTTCGCCGCCTGCTATGCAAGTGCAAGGACCTGAGTTCAATCCCTGGTACCAAAAAAAAACAGCCAGCACACAGGAGGTGAGCCACTCCCAGCACACAAGAGGAGGCTTCCAGGCCACCATATGACCCCTGCCAGCAGAGAGGAGGTGAGCCACGTGGGCACCAGCAGCACTCCCTCCCCCTTCAAAATGAGAAGACATGTAAACAAGTCTCAAAACCAGACTTCCAGATCACCTACAGCAACCCCAAAGGGAAACGAGATGGAACACTGATACTCAACCACCTGAACTCCCTGAACTGGCAACTAAAGAGGATCTGGAAAAAATGAAATCAGAAATAATTTCTCAGATAACAGCAGAGATTGTGCTCATAGTGCAAGACATGATTAATAAATCAAGAGGAGCTCAGGAACATGATGGAATCCCAACATAGGAAACAAATAGAATCCATAAAACAGATGCAAACATTTCCAGAAGAGTAAAAACTCCATTGAAAGTCTATGCAACAGAATGAGCCAATGTGAGGACAGAATTTCAGATATAGAAGATAAGATTGCAATTAGTGACCAGGAAAAGAAAAATTGCTTTAAAATTGTAAGAGACCACGAGAAATCAATCCAGCAGCTGCTAGAAGATGCAAAGAAGAATAACATAAGACTGATTGGAGTAGGGCCGGGGATTTAGCTCAGTGGTTCCACCACCTGCCTCGAAAGCCCAAGGACCCAAGTTTAATCCCTGGTACCAAAAAAAAAAAGACTGATTGGAGTCAGTGAAGAAACAGGAGAGAGTGCAGATGACATTAAAAAAACTGTTCACAGAAGTGATGGCAGAAAACTTCCCAAGGAGGGGAAAAGAACTTGACATACAGATAAGTGAGGCATATAGGACTCCAGCTAGCCTTGATCAAAAAAAAATACACATAGGCATATAATTGTTAAGATTCCAGAAATCCAACAGAAGAACAAAGTTCTACAAGCAGTTAGAGAGAAGAAACAAATCACATACAAAGGAAAGCCCATCAGAATCACAGCAGACTTCTCAATGCAAACCCTCAAAGCAAGAAGAGGTTGGAATGATGTATTTCAAGCCCTAAAGGAAAACAGCCTCCAACCCAGATTGATGTACCCTGCAAAACTATCTTTCAAAATTGATGGAGAAATAAGACACCTTCATGACAAAGTGCACCTTAGGAACTTCATGAATACCAAACCAGCACTCCAAAACATTTTAGACAATATCCTAGGAAAAGACAACAAGGATCACAACCCCAGGAAGCCCAGCAGAATGAATCCATCGGGTGTGACAAGAAATTAAACACAAAGGGGGAGAATCCAACAGACAGAAAAAGTCATGACAATGATAAGTCAGTATGTATGAGTTACAACCATCAAGGTTAATGGTCTCAATTCACCAATCAAAAAAAATAGACTGGCAGAATAGGTCAAGAAGCAAGATCCAACAATATGCTGCATACAAGAAACATTTAATTCAAAAAGAAACTCATAGTCTGAAAGTTAAAGGGTGGAAAACAATATTCCATGTGACAGGAACCTGGAAAAAAAAAAGCGGGAGTAGCTATCCTCTTTGCAGGTCAAGTGGATTTCAAACGAAAATTTGAAACACTCTGGTCCCAAGAATTTCAGATAAGGGATACTCAACTTGTATGTACAAATCTATTGTGAACATGTGTTTTCATTCCTCTCAAGTAAAAACTTAAGAACAGGACTGTTGGTTCTTAACAGCAATACAAGTAATTTCTATATTGTTTTCCAAAATGGTTTTATCATTTTATATTCACATTAGCAGTATTAGAAAGTTTTAACTGGTTCACACCTAAGCTGACATTTGTTCTTTTAAAACTTTTAACTTCATTTCCCTAATGAGTGTATAATTCGATCTTGTTATTGTACTGATTAGTATGTGTCTGATTCTAGTGTTGCACACCTTGTGCTGTACTGGCTATTTATCATCTTCTTGTGTCTACTTTTTAATTGGGTTGTCTATTAATGAGCTGTAAGAGTTATATATCCTGGTCATAGGTCATATGCATTGTAAATATGGTCTGTTTAAGGACTACATTTCATTTTCTTAACAATGTCATTTAAAGTTCTAAATTTTGATGGAATCTCATTTATCAATTTTTTTCTTTTAAACATCATGTTTTTTATATCCTAGGAAATTCTTTCCTACCCTAAATTCATAAACATTTTCCCTTATAATTTCTTCTTAAAGTTTTATAGTTTTAGTCTTTCATACTTAGGTTCATAGATCCTTTCAAGTTATTTTTATGTATGGAAATAAAGGGTTGAGGTTAACTTTTTATATGGGGGGGGACAGCTCACTGGACCACACCCAAAGGACTGTGCCCTTTGCGCCACAGTCCCTACTTCCTCTGATTCTTCTGTCAGTCTTGCCAATCCACATCAAGTCTTCTCAAATGATCATTTTAAATGATTCATCTATCTAGGAGTGTAGCTGGGTAGGAGAAAAAGTTCTTAGCGTGTGTAAGGCCCTGGGTTCAGTTGCCACACTCAAAACAAGGACACAAGGAAGGAAACAAAAGCAGTACATAAAGCAAATCTTCCTTAGTTTGTGAGCTTCTTGTGTCAGAGATCATATATTTTGAATGCTTTAAACAATGCTTGAATGTTGTCAATGTTTAATATTAGGCAGAAAGATTGTCAAGACAAATAACTTGTGGGAAAATGAAAGAGTAAAAACTTTAACTGATAATACTGTATGGTAAAATGTATTTGACCTTATAACAGTTCACCTCTTTCAAGATCAAGTTCCCCAAATGAGTTAGACCCTAATTTTCATTCAAGCTGCACATCAAGGATATTACCATCCTACAAAAAGTACTAATGTCCGTATAATTTAAGAAATCTCTCATTATGTACTGCAAACATGTTCTGATAAAATTAAAAAACAAAAAAATCTCAGCTGGGCATGGTGGTGCTTACCTATAGTTCCAGCACTCCGGGAGGCTGAGGCAGGAGGATTGCAAGTTCAAGTCCCCAGCCTGGGCAGCCTGGCAAGACCCTGTTTCAAAATAAAAAGGGCTTGGAATGAAGTTCAGTGGGAAGACCCTGAGTTCAATCCCCATACTGGCGGGGGGGGGCGGATTAAGAAAGTTGATTTCCTGTCAGTCCTGGGAGTGTAGTCCACTGATGTTAAATTTCTAAGTTAAGGGCAGTTTTCTGAGGAAAAGTAGTTTATATATTTCTACCTTGTTAATAACTGTCTTAGAAGAATACAGAAGGCTAGAAAGTCTTTTGTTTGTAAGTTAGCAAATTTAAGAGATAAGTTTACTTAAATAATAATAACCTAACACTGAAATGTGATGTCCCTCACACAACAGGGAGCAATCATTGCTGGGTTTTGAGTTTCTAAAGCTCCCTCTAGAAATCTAATCAGCTTCCAGCGTCCTTATTTCTTCCAATACCACTGTCCTTGCTGCTGTCCTTTCCTCTTCCTATTTCAGACATTCCTCGCTTAAGGACCCATCTGTTTAACAACTGCTGGGACTTACAGACTTATGACTCCTCTTTTTATATACAGTTCTGTACATCTTGTTGATAGAGCCTCACTGTCTTTTTTTTTGTACAGTACACCTTGTTCATACAACACTAGAACTTTTGTTGATTGTACAGCTCAGTACTGTAGCTTACTGTTGTAACACATTGGAGTATTGCATGTAAGAGTGATGCAAATAAAAGTGAAGTCATCCAAATAAATGCATAAATAAAATGTGAAGTCCTTATTTCAACCAAAGAGCTAGAGGAAAAAAATACAGTTCTATACACATGTATATCTCTGTCCATTTTGTGTTGTGTGACAACATACTTGAAGCTAATGCTTTACAAAGAAAAGCATATTTGGCTCTCAATTTGGGAGACTGAAGTCCAGGACTGGACAGCCTCATCTTTTCAGCCTCTGGTGAGGTCCTCCCTGCTGTTCACAGTATGGTGGAGAAGAGGGAACAGGCTGCAGCCCGAGAGGACGCATGGCAAGACAGAAGCCAGATGCAGGGGCCAGCCTCTACCTTTCTATGACCTCCGCTATTAAGGAAAGTAACTGGGTCCTTGAATAACTGCATTCATCTCACCCAAGGATGATGCCCCAGACCTGAGCACTTCCTTCCAGGCCCTGCCTCTTACAAGTACCTCCTGTCCTCAGAGCAATCCTGGAAATCAGGCTCAGGCTGAGCACTTTGTGGGACACTTACACCAGAGTCTATAGGTGTAACACACACACACACACACACACACGCACACAGAGAGTCAGAACTGGTAGCACACACTTGTGATCCCAGCACTCTGGATGCCTGAGGAAGAAGGGTCAAAAGTTCCAGCCCAGCCTGAGTGCTCAGCAAGATCCTGTCTCAAAATGAAAAATGGAGAAATGTATTGGGGATGTAGTTCAGGGCAAAGTGTGTAGTTCAATCCCCACTACTACTACAAAAAAGGTGCATATATACATATAGACATAGTATAATGCACATAGATCAATAAATGGTGAGGGATTAATGAAATGATATTTAAAATAAATGAAGAGATAACTATCATTGTGAATAAATCTCAAAACCAATATTAAGTAAAAAAGATAGTGACAGAAGGATAAACAGTATAATATTTATATAAAGTTATAAAACATACCAAATTCTATTCCAAATATGGATACAAGTGTGTGTAGTAACACTACATTATTATTTTTTTTTTGGTACCGGGGATCGAACTCAGGACCTTGGCCTTGCAAGGCAGGCAATGAAACCACTGAGCAAAATCCCTGGCCCAACATTATCTTTTTTTAAATAATTTTTTTTCTTTTGGTACCAGGGATCAAACTCAGGTCCTTGCGCTTGCAAGGCAGGCAGCAGAACCACTGAGCTAAATCCCTGGCCCTTAATAAATTTTATTTTATTTTATCTCATCCCCCTCAATCCCCCTAACACTACATTATCTTGCAAGGGAATGATAAATGCTAAATTTAAAATGGCCATGGGCCAGGGATTTAGCTCAGTGGCACCATGCCTCCCTTGCAAGCACAAGGTCCTGAGTTCGATCTCCAGTACTGCAATAATAATAATAATAATAATAATAATATAAAATGGCCATCATCAATGAGGCATAGTGGCACACACCTGTAATCCAGCACTTGGGAGACTGAGGCAGGGGGATCACTGTGAGTTCTAGGCCAGCCTAGACTCCATACTGAGTTCAAGGCAGCCTGAACTACAAGGCAAGACCCTGTCTCAAAAATAAAGAAGTAAAATGGCCATTATCAAGCCAGGTTGGTGGCACATCCCTGGGCAATTTGGTGACTTAGTAAGCCCTTGTCTCAAAAAATGGGGCTGAGGGGCCGGGGATTTGGCTCAGTGGATCCGCTGCCTGCCTCGAAAGTGCAAGGTCCCAAATTCAATCCCCAGTACCAAAAAAAAAAGGGCTGAGTTCAGCGTGCAAGTCATAAGTACTGCAAACATAAATAAATAAATAGTGATCATCCTTGGTATGAAGAGCAGAATGTTGTTTTGGGAGGGGGAGTATTTTGAGATAAAGCCTCACTGTGTAGTTCAGGCTGGCCTTGAACTCATTGTGTGGCCCAGGCTGGCGTCAAATTTGAAGTGATCCTCCTGCCTCAGCCTCCCAAGTGCTAGGATCATGGCCGTGCGGCCCCATACCTGGTTCAGAATAGTGTTTTAGCAGGTTTCCCAAGGACTCTATATTTGCAAGTCCCTCCATCATTGTCATCCCGTCCTGTCTGTGTGTCATCCCCCCTCCCACCCCATACTGGGGATGGAATTCAGGACCTTGCACTTGAGAGGCAGGTAGGTGCGGTGCCACTGAGCTAAATCTCTGGCCTCTTGCAAGTTTTACTTAAACTAGTATCATATTATTATTACAATTTTCTCTATACTATTGCCTGAAATATTACAAAATCTTTTTTTTTTAATTGTTAGCTATGGTGGCGCAGGCCTGTAATACCAGCTACTTAGGAGGCTGAGGCAGGAGAATCACAAATTCAAGGTCTGCTGGGCAATTTAGAAAGACTGTCTCAAAGTAAAATAAAAATATTTTTAAAGGTGGAGTGTAGTAGACAGCTGGAGACATAGCTCAGTACTCCCTGGGCTCAAACCCCTGCACTGGCTGATAAACAGATGTGCAAATGAAGGAATGACAGGCACAGTGAAGCAAGTTTGCCTAGACAGCTGGTTGCCTGGGGAGGGAGAGAATGATTCAGTGTGACCAAGCGTTCCAACTTTAGTAGGCGGAAAGATGAATGGAAAGGAATATAAAGATGGGCCGGGAACGATGGACAATCGTGAATGTGCTTTTAGATGGGTTGCGTTGGAAGTGCTCGCAGGACAGCCCGAGATGACCAACACACACTTGTAAATGTGAACCTACAGCTAGAAGGAGAAGCCCTTGCCGTCTTGGCAGGCCTCGGCTGCTGTACTGTCAAACTCAGCCGAGTCTCCTTGTCTTCAGAAGTCCTCCATGCTGAGTTGCTTCCAGTCCTTGTCGTCTTCCTTTTCTTGTCCAAGGTCTCAGTGATGTCCCACTGCCTTCCTAATTTAATTCTACACCGGTTTCAGCACATGACACCATAAACATTTCCTCCTTAAGACACTCTCCTTCCTTAAACCTCATCTGCTTTCCGGTTTTCTCTCCACTGGAGATTTCTGTGTATCTTTGTAAAGCTGTCCCGTAACAATCTGTGGCGATGGAAACCTTCTGTTTTCCCTGCCCATTATAGTTGCCACTATGTGTGGCCGTTAGGCACTTGAAGTGCAGCTAGTGTGGCTGAGGAACTGAAATTTTTATTTAATTTTAATAAATCTAAACTGAAACAGCCACGCCACATGTGACAGGGACTTTTATATTGGACAGTGCCTCTTTAGAATCTGCTTTCTTCCTTCCAGCACCTGAATATGAAGTGACTGCAGACTAGATTTAGACTCTTGGGGCTGGAGCCCAACTAGCGGGCAAAACCTGCCCTCTCCTCTAAACTCCGGCCCAGCCTTATCTTGGTTCTGTTCCATAGCCTCAGGCACCTTAAATTCTTCGGGAGTGTCTCACTCCACCTTCCACTCAGACAGACCTTGCTCCGCCTCCCTTTGATGTCCTCTCCCATAGTGAGCCTGTCCCTGAAGTCACCTTTCACCTGGCTCTCCTGCCTCTCTCATGGGGCCAGTGACCTGCCGGCCAGTTTTTCTGCATAGTCTCTCAGTAAACTGTTCTTTGAAACCACAAAATTTGGTTCTTTGTTTTGTTTTTTGGTATAGGAGATTGAACCCAGGGGCTCACCCTGAACTACATACCCAGCATTTTAAAAAAAAATTTGTTTTTTTGAGAAAGCATCTCACTAAGTCACCCAGACTGGCCTCGAACTTGTGATCCTCCTGCCTCAACCTCCCAAGAAGCTGGGATTACAGGTGTGCATGACCACAACTGGCCTGAAGCCACAAAGTTGATGGAATCCCACTTTACAAGATGATATGGCTCCTACCCTCAGGAAGCAGATAGTCCCCATAAAAGACAAAATAGAGGGTTGGGGATTTATGGCACCATGCCTGCCTCAAAAGCGCAAGGTCCTGAGTTCGATCCCTGGTACCAAAAAAAAAAAAAGATAAAATAGAAACATTCACAAATTCGAATAGCAGAGAGAGGGATGATGAATGTACTGCCCAGGTCAGAAATCGGGGCAGCAGAGCGAGCGGTCCTGGGCGGGCTTCTGCAGACCTACACGGGACCCCAGACCTTCCTGGCCCTCTGAGTGCTACACCTGCCACCATATTACTCTTCCTTTCTCTGGTTCAAAAAACTTTAGTGATTCCCATACAAGGGCATCTCTCACAGCTGCTCCCTGTCCAGAAGTTAATCACTAGCCTCGGAGGGTTTATTCACTTGGACCCAGCATTTGCCTTCCCTCTTCCCGCCTCCTGCCTGTGTCGACAAGACTTTCAGCTTCAGATCAAGTCCCAGCTTCTCTCTGTTGTGCCATTCCATCCAGCTATTGGTAGTTCTGGCTCTCACTCTCCATTGCACTGGGAGGGCGCCTCTCCATGACTCAGCACTGTCAGCCACAATTTAATCATAAGCACTCTGATGGCGGCGTAACATCTTACCCTCCTTCAGTGGTTTTCAAGCCATGATTTTCAAAGAAAGAAAGAAGTATACTTTGAAAACAAAACAGATCTTGTGCCACAGGGACTTTTATTTTGGAAGCTATGACATTTAATTTACTTGAATTTCAAATACTAAAAGAAAATGTGGAGGTTTTTACTGCCTTATCAAAAGAAGCATGTTGTTTAATGAAAGAGATCAAGAAACAGTTCTATAGTGGTGATCAGATAGAAGATAATTAACAAATACCCATTGAACAAATCATTGATTTCCACAAACCATGATTTGTTGTTCTTCAGACTTCTTATTTTAATGGAGAAATTTCGGATTTACTTATTTTAATGGATAAGTGATTAATGACTTATTGAATATTAAAGGGGCCACAAAATTAATATTCAACAGTTGAACAGATTTTTTTAAACTTACAAAGTAATCTTTAAGTGTTCTTACTAGGAACTATTTGAGACATATATAATGTATATGTAAATTATAAAACATAATAAATGGTAAATCAGGTAACTCCACCGAGTTTAAGAGATTTCTCTTACTGATAGACCACCCATAACTGAAGGGTTCTATCATCCTCAAAAACAAATGTTCTTGGGCTGAGGATTGAGCTCAGTGGTTTCGCTGCCTGCTGTGCAAGTGCAAGGACCCAAGTTCCATCCCCGGTACCAAAAAAAACAAAAACAAATGTTCTTAACCAGGGATTTTGCTCAGTGGTTCTGGCGCCTGCCTCCCAAGTGCAAGGACCCGAGTTCAATCCCCAGTACCAAAAAAAAATGTTCTTAGTTTTGCTCTAATTATATGTATTTCAGTGAATTATCTTCTTATAATAGTATATAAAAATGGGCCAGGGATTTAGCTCAGTGGTTACGGCACCTGCCTTGCAAGCACAAGGTCCCAAGTTCGATCCCCGGTACCAAAAAAAAAAAAAAGTATATAAAAATATATTTATTTAAATTCTATAGTCAATATTTTTCCCCCACTCATTTGAATGACTTTGTTTCCAGCATGCTTGTTTACTCATCTCTTTAAATTTTTTCTTTTTTACTCTGTTTTTAATGCTCTCAGTTCATGTACCTGGGAGATAATCTTTCTACTTCATATTTCCTCCACACTGAACTGAATAAGCTATTTATGTGCTTATGTTCCTCATCTATGAAAGTCACTTCATTCCTTCTTTGTATCGACTGACCCTCCCTCTAGTTTTGTGTAACAAGCTTACTGCATGCTCCTTCTTCCATGTCATTGACATATAAAATGAATAGAATTGGTCCTAGTATTGATCACTGGAGCTTTATAACCCATCCATTCCAAACTATCCTGCACTTTGACATCAAAATAGATGTTTAATTGACTTAAGTAGTTCATCCCTATGGCATACTTACCTAACTTCTGCATTAGTTGTCTGTGTAGTATCTTTATCCCAGCATCCAAGTAACTGGTTCATGGCTTTCGTCAGTTGGTATATCTTGTTAGACCCAGAAGTTATTTCACATCAGTGAGGCAGATAGGAATCCATGCTGACTCCTTTTCTATTTTTTTCATTCTTTGTTTGTTTGGGGGGTTTTTTTGGTACCAGGGATCGAACTCGGGTCCTTGCGCTTGTGAGGCAGACAGCAGAACCACTGAGCTAAATCCCTGGCCTGACTCCTTTTCTAATCATTGATTTCCTATGAAATCTACCAATATCTTCTCTACAGAAATTAAACTTTGGGCCAGGGACTTTTTTTTTTTTCTTGGTACTAGGGATTACGAGGCAGGTACGGCACCACTGAGCTAAATCCCTGGCTTTCATGGACATACTTTCTTAACATTTCCACTAGGTCATAAATCATCCCATTTAAATTAAACTAAAATTTTATAGCATGCTTCAGTAAATCCAAAGCATTGTTATCAAATGATGTATTTTTGTTGTTTATATACCACTAGAAAGTAAAACAGCTGCCAATTAAACTATAACATAATGTTTTAAAAAAAAAATCTAATGCTAACACACTCCTATAATCCCAGCACTCTGAGAAGCTGAGGATTGAGCCCAGGCTGGACAACTTAGTAACTTAGAGCCTGTCTCAAAATAAAAAGAATTAAAAAGGGCAGTGCCAAGGCTCTGGCTTCAACCTGGGTTGGGGGTAAAGCAGCAAGAAAAATATTTTTACTTACAATAGTGAAAATCTCATGGTAAAAACTCATAGACCTGTACCCTAAAATGGATGAATTTCATATATTTAAATTACACCTTAATTTTTTTTAATGGGAGAAAGAAGTAAACAGAAAGATATTCTTCACCTTAGAAAGCCTAGAATACCAAAAGAAGGTTCTATGAGAATTTCACAGGGTATGATGCAGATCCTGTCTCTAGAGGTTTTATTTATTCAGGGGTTTTTTTTTTATAAAATAAATTTTATTTTATTTTATCCCATTCCTCCTCCCTTTGTACACCTTGTTTCCATTTTTCCCTTCTATTCTCACTCTTTTTCTTGTCCCTTCCTCTCTCCTCCCTCCTCCCTGTTCCCCTTCCCATTTGAACACTTTCTTCCCATTTCCCAACGTCCATTATACATTTCAGTCCTTATTTCCACTTTCAGTTTCTCACACCAGGGAAACAATGCAGAATTTAAACATGTGTGTCCCATTTACTTCACTTAAGAGTATGGTCTTCGGGACTGGGGATTTAGCTCAGTGTTTCTGCTGCCTGCTTTGCAAGCGCAAGGACCCAAGTTCGATCCCCGGTACCAAAAAAAAAAGAGAGTATCATCTCAAGGTCCATCCATTTAGCTATAAATGTCTGAAGCTCATCCTTCTTTATGGCAGAGTAGTACTCCATTGTATAAAAAACCCGCATCTTTATCCACTCATCAGTTGATGGGCATTTGGGCTGTTTCCAAAATTTAGCTATTACAAACTGTGTCACTATAAACATGGCTGTGCATGTATCACTTTTAATTCTTTAGAGACAATGCCAAGAAGGGGAAGAGCTGGGTCAAATGGAGCCTCTAGTTTTATTTTTTTGAGGAATCTCCACACTGATTTCCACAGTGGTTGCACCAGTCTGCACTCCCACCAACAGGGGAGCAGGGTTCCTTTTTCCCCATAGCTCTTCCAGCATTTCTTACTGATTGATTTCTTCATAGCAGCCATTCTTTCTGGAGTGAGATGGAATCTCAGCATTATTTTGTTTTAATTTGCATCTCTCGAATGATCAGTGTTGTTGAACATTTTTTCATATATTTATTTGAGATGGGGTCTCACAGTGTATTCCAGGTTGGCCTTGAACTCAGAGCAGTCCTCCTGCCTCAGCCTCCCAGGTGCTGAGATTTGGGCATGTGCCACCAAGCCCAGCTTCAAGGCTTTAACACTGACTGTTTAATTGTTGGAACTTTGTTAGGAAGAGACGAGAGTGTATGAACACCAGCTTAGAGATGAATGTTTTGAAAAAAGGTAAAACTCTTGGATGAAGCAATGGAATAAAAAGAAGTATAGACTTCTTAAAGCTTATTTTCTGTCTACTAAAAGAAAATGCCTGAAAAGGCCAAGTGAATAAACCCACAGAGCTCCCAGCAAATGCAGATGTGTATCTCTGAAAATACAACAGCAACACAACAGCAAGAAGAGCAGTGTGGATTTGTATGCGTCTGCGTTGTCATTTGAAAGCAGGGCCCAGCAGAAAACTTTGCACATAGTAGGACTTCAATGCATTTATTGGCTTGACAGACATTTAACTTCTTAGCCCTGTTATCCTATTATTAATCAGTTGTTCCTAACCTGTTTTCAGTTTTGTCTTGGATTTTTTAATAAACTTGTAATTTTTGGAATACTTTTACATGCACAAAAAAAGAAAGTTAGAAAAGCCCAGCGTGGTGGCACACCCCTATAATCCCAGCTACTCAGGAGGCTGAGGCAGGACAAGGTTCAAGACCAGCCTGGGCAATTTAGTGACTTAGTGAGACCCTGTCTCAAAATAAAAAATGAAAAAGGACTGGGATGTAGCTCAGTACAAAAGCTCTGAGTTCAATTCCCAGTACCAAAAGAGATAAAAATAAAGACAATGAAGATTTCCCATATATATCTAACCTAGTTTCCCCCAGCATGGGCTGATCAGTTTGCTGGACTACCCTGATTTTAGTTCTACAAGTCCCACATCCAAAGAACCCCTCTCCCACGCCAGCCCTTAGGGCCTGTCACCCTAGTACTGTTAGTGTCTTACCTTACCCTGGTGTGTCTGTCAAACCCAAGACACTAGGGCCAGTGATGTAGCTCAATGGCACCACGCCTGCCTGGCAAGTGCAAGGTCCTGAGTTCCATCCCCAGTGTGTGGGGAGGGAGCACACTAACAGTGCATGACTTTTTTTTTTGGTACCAGAGATCGAACTCGAGGCCTTTTGCTTTCGAGGCAGGCAATGGAACCCCTGAGCTAAATCCCCGGCCCTCAGTGCATGACTGTTAACCACCAAACTTGCTTTGGATCTCACCAGTCTTTCCACCGATGTCGTTTATCTGTTACGGGGTCTCCTTACTATACCACATTCACTGTGTTTAGGTCGCCTGTTTTAGGTATCTCTGGCCTATTTCTCCTCTTTTCCTTGTTTCTCATAAGCTTCATTCTTTTAGGAGTATTGGTATTTTGTGGAAGGTGCCTCCATTTGGATTCACTTGATGTTTTCCTCATATTTAGACTGTGTTGGTTCAGGGATTTAGCTCAGTGGTTCTGCTGCCTGCTTCGAAAGTGCAAGGACTCGAGTTCAATCCCCAGTACCAAAAAAAAAAAAAAATAGACTGTCATGGGCTTTGGGGTCCTAATTTATTTTTAAACTCTGCAAATGTCAGTGCTTATTTTCATAGTTCCATTAACCATTATGGATTTCAAATTCCACAGAATATCATTTAAGTAAACGGGACTAAATTAAATCATAAAACTGAGGCCATACAATAAGTCAGAGTGAATTTTCTGATTCTTAATATAGTACTCACATTACTGTTGCAAAAGGTCAAAATCAGAAGAGGTAATGATGGCAACAGCAGGGGGAAAAAAAGGTCAAAATCACAATTTTGAGCCAGCCATGGTGGTGCACACCTATAATCCCAGCACTGGGGAGGCTGAGACAGGAGGATCACAAGTTTGAGGCCAGCCTGAGCTGCATAATGAGACCTTGTCTCAAAAAAAAACAAAAACAAGAAATAACAATTTCTACAAATTTTTATTTTTTTTTATTTTTTTTTCTACACATTTTTAAAAATTTTAAACTTGGAAGATGCCCAAGTACCTTTGCAGCCATGAGACGTTAGTCTTTTTTCTATATATACATTTTTTGGTAAAAAATAGATTACTATTGTGTTATTTTTAACCAACTTTAAAAAATTAATACGTCATTAATATAATTTTATATATTAAATATCTGACTTTTTTTGAGACAAGGGCTCACTATGTAGCCCAGGCTGTCCTTGAACTCAGCAATCCTCTTGTCTCGCCCTCCAGAATGCTGGGATCACAGGTATGTACCATCACGCCTGGCTTGTTTAGCTACTTAAATGAAAATATTTAAGACAGCAAAAGCTTCACATTAAAGAAAAAAATATGTAAATAGAAAAGGAAAATTTGAGGCAAGATGCTGGCCTGGCCTAGTTCACATTTGGCAGACATAGTTTGCTTCTTTTTTTTAATTGACGAAAACTGAATATATAGATTTATGGTGAACAATACAATGTTGTGTTTTTGTTGTGTCCAGTGCTGAGGATCAAACCCAGGGTCTCAGGCGAGCTAGGCAAGCACTCTACCACTGAGCTACACCCTCAGACCCAACATACTGGTTTGTTTGGTTTGGTTTGGTTTTTTGAGACAAGATCTCGCTATGTAGCCCAGACTGGCCTCCTCGAACTTGCAGTGATCCTCATGCCTCAGCCTCCTGAGTACTGGGATTATAGGCTGGCCTACCACGCACAGTGATGTCCTTCTTTTTAAGGCTGAGTGGTTTTTCACCGTGTTTAGATATAGCAGCTTTTCCTTATGCCTTCTTTGCCGACAGACACAGAAGTTGCTTCCTTATCTGGGCCACAGTGAACACAGGAACATGGGCGTCCCTTTGACACTGGCTTCCTTCCCACTGCCTATGTATCAGCAGTGGGGCAGCTGGATCACACTTGCAGTGGCTTGAATGTTGCCTCCTGGAAGTTAATTGCTATTGTACCAGGATTAAGAGGTGATTAGAATTAATGCCATTATTGTGGGAGTAGATTTATTATTGCAAAAGTGGGTTTCTGACCCAAAGGATGAGTTTAGCCTAATTTTCTCTATGTCTTTGAGGCCTTGTTTATTCTTCTGCTATGATATGACATAAGCTGGGTATGATGGCACACAGCTATAATCCCAGCATTCAGGAGGCTGAGGCAGGAGAACTGCCAGGAGTTCAAGACCAGCCCAAACTACATACTGCCTCACACACAAGAAAATGGTTATCACTTCTCCAGGTGCTGATGCCATTCTCTCAAAATTCTCAGCCTCCAGAACTGTAAGCCAAATAACCCCTTTATTGTTTATAAATTATCCAGCCTGTAGTATTCTATTATTGCAGCAGAAAAATGGCCCAAAGAAGCAACGTGGTATTTTTTTTGTTTCTTTGCAGTACTGGGGATGGATCCCAGGGGCTTTGTAATTAGCTACATCTCAACGCTTCTTTTTATTTTTTATTGTGAGATGGGGGTCTCACTAAGTTGATAAATTGCCCAGGATAAGCTTGACCTTGTGACCCTCCTGCCTGAGCCACCCAGACTGCTGGGATTATGGGCATGTGCCACTATGCTTAGCTCTATTTTTAATTTTCTAAGGATCCTCAGTACTGTTTTCCATAGGGCTCCATTAATCTACAGTCCACCAACAGCGTGCAAGGGTTCCCTTTCCTCCACATTCTCACCAACATGTCTTCCATCTCTGATCATGGCCCTCCTAACAGATATAAGCAGTTTGATTTTGTATAGTGAATCAAGGGAACCAGGACGGTGCTCTCCCCACACATTCCCTAGAATACTTCTCTGTCACAAACACCATTCACGGTTTATTTCTGAAGAGACTGACCCGATACCCAGACAGAGGAGGTGAGAAACTGTTGGCGGTAAGAGACTTCCTGGGAGGTACAGAGGTCTGTGAAGCGGGTGGTGCTGCTGAGTCTGCGGCGTGCAGACTTTCCTCTAGCAGCACGGCCATCTTCAGATCTGCCTGATTGCCCTTTCCAGGTGAGAAAAGGGTCTTGGTGGCCTTGATTCAAGTGGGAGCGGCCAAGAGAGGGGCGGTGCCCAGTGTGTTTCTTGGGTCTCCCAGCTTGGTCCTCAGGGAGGGACTCACTTGAGGTTCAAAGGTGAGAGCCCTGGCTGTCATACCAACCCAGTCACTACTCCTAGAAGCTGCTCCACTCCTACAACCCGACACTCACAAGCATGGGAACAGTCCGCCGGCGACCCCAGGCCGCACCTCTGACCGCCCGCACCTCTGACCGCCCGCAGAGGCTGTGCCGGAAGTGCTCCCTGCAGCACTTCTGACTGCCCGCTTTCTGGAGTTTCCTTGTGGGCGACCCGTTTTGCTCTCCAGTCTTCACAATGCTGTCGCTTGGAGGGGAGGGGCAGCGCTGTCCGGGCTGGCTCTTAGGCTGGGCTCCTGGCCAGGGCGAAGATCCATCCGAGTTCGTCGGGGGCCTGTGGGAGTCTGTGCCAAGGGCGGAGGGGACGCCCGAAAATGACATCCTGAGGCACTGGGGGACACGTCACAGGCAGCGGAGTCGCCAGTGGAAATTTTAAAAATATGAGTTCCCCGCAGAAGTACATCACTCACTCCGGCCAAGTGTGGGGGGGGGGGGGTAAATGCAGGTGCATAACGCAACACCCACTGCTTTAGCACTAAAGCTGGCCCTTACAGCCTTCCAGATCAGCCCACAGCAGAGCTAGGAACTCCAGAGAAAACATGGCTTCTGCTTCTAAAACTCCCAGAGTTCCTGGCTCTGTGAACATGCTAGATGGCTCTCGACACCAATAGTTTCTGTACTTTAGGGACTGCTTGCATCAGGAATTCTTCCCCCCCACACACTTTGGTCATTTTGCAACAAGTTCTCACTACGCAATTCAGACTGGACTTGAACTCACTATGTAGCCCAGGTTGGCCTCGAACTCGCAGCAATCCTCCTGCCTCAGCTTCCCAAGGGCTGGGATAGGTGAGCTCCACAACCCTCCACTAGGAATCCTTACCTTAGGAACCATGGTCCCCTGGGAATCCAACCATAGGTGAAGAGTCTGTGTACTCCGGAAAACTGCACATGACTCACTCAGTGTACGAGTTGATTTTTCTGGAAAGAGGTTCTGTAAGTTTCATCAGGTTCTCAAAAGAGGATGTGATCCTTAAAGGTTAAGAGCTCTTGCCCTGCTAACTGCTAACAAAATACGGTACTGGAGTGGGAACAGATTGTGTAAGATTCTGAAAATGCTACTATGCCAAATACTGGCTAGGAAAATGCGTTTCTGTTTGTGTTTTTGTCTTTTTCAGTTCATGTGACTTATTTTTACCTCAAGGCATGAGTGACCAGGCAAAACCAGGTTGGAAATGTTGACATCCCACCCCATGCCTCCAGCCCATCCCACTTGTGTCCACCTCCTTCCCAGCCAAAGTCATCATGCTTTACCTGCCACAGCCACTCTTTCCCTCGTCTTCAAATATACATGCTCACATCCTCTCTCTTCCATCTTCTTCCCGTCACAGTGTCCAACATAGCACATTTATTTGATTATCCCTGGATAAGGAACAAACAAATCATAAATCCATTATGTCTCCTAGACCTTTTTCACTGTCTCTACTAAAAACAACTAACCCAATTTCCTATACACTATGCATTTTAAATATCTTCCTCATGACTTGTATTGTCCTAGGCATATGATTTACTTACCTATCCAATATTTGCCTCTCTCATCAGTTTGCTTGGTTGCAAACTGCTTAGAGGACAAAGATGACATCTAAACCCAAGTTATGTAGCCCTACAAGCCCCTTGGGAAGGGTCCCCAGGGTTCTCCAACTTGTCCATCTGTCCTCGTGCATGTCCCAACAGCACAGGCACGCCAGGGGACATGTTTCTTAAGACACAGGCACAGACAGATGGAGGGTGGTAGAAATGGGAAACGAAAGAAAAGAAAAGCAGCTATTAATGTAGGAATTAAGCAAAGGAGCCAAATTGTCAGATTATGGAATTAGATTCTGAAGAGGAGATAAGCCAGAGAGGGGGAAACCTGAACCTGTCTTAGAAGCAAGAAGGCTGCCCAGCAATCAGAGGTGGGAGGCGCCTGACAACAGGTCTGAGCTCTGGAGCAGCCCCAGTGCAGACCAAGCAAGAGCTGCCCATTTTCTTCTTTTTTTCTAACCCTATTACAGCATTTGGTTTGTTCCATATTTGTATCAGGCTTTTCTTGTGTTCAAAACCTCCTGACTGCAGTTTTTATATGTAGAGTGATGGTGATGAAATTGATTTCCATAGTCTGTTTTCAAAGTAGAACACAGGCAGAGTATTTGTGAACGGACCTGAGCACATTCCCAATTATCACAGAGAGGCACCCTTGGAGACTTGGCAACTTTCTCCACTTTTTCTCCTTTTCTTCTCAGTTTAATGCTGTTTTTACTTATTTACACATCCACCCACATGTTAATGCTTGCTTAGTTCCATACAGTCTAAGCTGCCATCTGATTGTATTATCATATATTAAGTGCCCATTACAACTCAATGACTGAATTGTATTAAAGAATGAGGATCTGAGGATATTGATTAACTGTTAATGGGTAGAGTACCAGTAACCACCCCACAGGCCGGCTCAAACTAGGGTGAGTGAATACTGTAGAAGTTAAGGTTAATGCCAGCACTTGGGAGGCTGAAGCAGGAGGACTGCCACAAGTTCAAGGCCAGCCTAAACTGCATAGTCAGGCCCTGTCTCAAAAAACACAAAAAGAAGTTAAGGTCAAGCCATTTGATGTCCACACATAGGAGCTTGGCTAGTGATTTAAATATACTACTACGACCCAGGTATAATTTTAGGGTGAATGCAGTTTTAGGTAAATTAATCTCACATTGCTCGTTTATCTTATCACAAGTTTAAAGTGTTCATTCATCATTCAACAAGCTCGCATCAAGTGCTTATGTGTGGGATCCATCATTAAACAACAAAAATCCCACCCTGGGAAGTTTACATCTTTTTTTTTTTTTGGTACAGGGGATCGAACTCAGGTCCTTGAGCCTGCGCAGCAGGCAGCGAAACCACTGAGCTAAATCCCCGGCCTGGAAGTTTACATCTTAACAGAAAAGATCCCATCTGGTGTCATCTGTCAGCCCTTTTGGTAGTTTCGCATCTTCTCTACAGGTCTGTGTTCCTTGAAGTTATTAATCTCGTTTGTCCCTGGTGTTTGCATCAGTGGGCCCTAAAGGAGTGTTCTCAGCCCCCTAGGTCTTTGGAGAATGTGCATTTCTGGGCCCCAGGTCCACACTCAGCCTTTGTTGTACTCACATGCCCCTGTTGAAGATGGCACCTTCCTCCCCTCCTTAGCCTGGGCTGCCTAGGTTCTGGTCACTGGGGATCTCTGACTATAGAGAAAGGCTCAGGGCAGAGGGGGAAAGTATGTGCAGGTCCAGCTTAATCCATGTATTCCCAGATGAGGAAACTGAGGCCAGAAAAGCAATGACTTGCCAGTGTCACACATGGGTCTGGACATTTACCTTGGGCCCATCCTCCAGCCCAGCACCTTTCCATCTTATTGCTCTCTTACCACAAAACCAAAACCCAAAAACTAAAACCCAAAACAAAATGGCACCCATCCTGGGACCAACAGGTCTGAAGAGCCAGAGGAATGGCAGCCCTTGGTCACAAAGAGCTCACACTGGGAAGAACAAGAGAGAGGACTGAATATGTGAATAGGGAACACCGGAAATCTGCCCCAGCCTATGTATCTGAGTACCTTGGTATCCCATTCCCTCTGTTGCCACTGACAGAATTAAAAGCAAGGCAGGCACTGGTGTGGTATATCCTGACAGCCCCAGTGACTACAGCCCAGTAGGATTCATAAGAATTTGAAAATCTGTATTGCATAAGTTAATCCATTTACCCACTTTTGTAATTTCTTTCTCAGTTTACTAGGATGAGCCAATTTTGAAAGGGTCCAATGTTGTCACAGTGGGCTGGACTAAGCTAAGAGGAAGGAATCTTTCCCAAGCTCGTTCATTACTAGGACCAGGCGGCACAGTGGCCTGAGCCAGCGGTGCTGGTGCTTTGAGGGGAGAGAGACCAGGAAGCTCGAGTTTGCTCCCATCTGAGATTTCCCTTACAGGACCATAACAAAATCTAAAACTTTAATAAGAAACTGTATGATCTCAGACCCCTATGCATAATTCATTGGCTTTTACAGTCCTTACCAACTAATCAATTAGTGGTCAAACAAGAGTACAAGTTTGGTGTCAGGTTTAATTTCTTCACATACCAGTTTTATAACTTGGGGCAAGAACCTTAATTTTTTGTAGCCTGGTTCTCCACCCATAAAGTAGAGACATAAAACCAGCCTGATATACCTCTCTAGGTTGTGAAAATTAAGTGAGCAAGCATACAAATGCTTTTTTTTTTTAATAAACTCTGAAGCACTGTAAATTTTTAATTACCATTATCAATTAGCATTCACCTTCACTTTCTAAATTAAGCTCAATCTTAAATTTAGTTGTGAAGTGAACTTAAAACTTCGCTTTGAGGAGGGTACGTTACTAATGTCAATTCTAGAAATACAGAATACAAAGCAAAGTCCTGCAGTTACAATTATGTGCATGAAAATATCCTTTCTTTTTTAATATATAATTTCTTTTCCTTATCACAATGAATGCTTAACAAAGAGCCAGGGGCTGAGTTTTTTCCCCCATATCTTAGTTTCTTATTTTTTTTTTGGTACCGGGGATTGAACTCAGGTCCTTCCGCTTGCAAGGCAGGTGGTGAAACCACTGAGCCAGATCCCCGGCCCTCCCCCACATCTTATAGAACAATTATTTACTCAGTTGCTGCATCTAGACCACAGCTCCAGTCTGAATTCTTCTCAGCAGCCATTGCCCATCCTTCAAAGGGCTCCCACACTTTGATGATGAGGAAAATCTCATTTCTTCAGGTCCTGTATTTTAATTTTCCACCATAGAAACGTTTATTAGTTGGTCCCACATTGTATGAAAAGCTTCTTTGCTGAGATAAGCAAAGCTTTGTGATTTTCAGTCACTTTGACCCAAAACTGAGTCTACAGATTTGGCTGCCTGGACAGGTTGAAGGTTGGGCAGATATCGTTAATGCACAAGCCCGAGGAATAGCCTTGTAGTGCAATCATTCTTAAATCCACATCTGCCAACCTCCAGGGCACAATTAACATTATTTTATTTTATTTATTTATAAAATCGCACCCTGTGCAATCCTGCCCTTGGGTGTTAGTAGAGAAAATGAGTGCATTATAACAAATAAAATATTATGGAACAACAAGTTATAGCTATACTAATTGAATATGAGAACTCATAAAATAGTCTTATTGCCAGGATGCTGGGAGAGGAGCAAAGTCCTTTAACCACTAAGACTGGTTCACATTAGAAAGAAGAGATTTTTTCCCTTAGCAATTCAAGAGACATGGGTATCAGTGGAGGGAAGAACTGGAGAACAGCAGGCTTTAATAGGACCCTGAGTAAGGTAATAAGCCAGTGCTGCCCCAAAGACCACAGCTGGGCAAGGTCACATTCCTAAGATGTATAGTCCAACTTTAAATCACAATTGGAGCTGGCCCTGTTTAACTTTCCTATCAGTCTTACGTGATGTTATCTCCATCATTTTCCAAAATTGGAAAAACTATATATATTTGAAACTAAGGCCTTGAGCATGCTAAGCAAGTACTCTACCATTAAACTACACCTCTAGCACCCTAATCTTTTTTATTTTTTGGTTCAATATTATTTTGAAACTTAAATACTACTTACCTGTTCCATGTATACAAATCATAACCCTAAAAATACATATTACAAATAAAGGCACACATATATACAAGTACCTACATACATGCCAGTACAGTATATACACACACTCACATGTATATCTGTGAACTGATAGGCCCTTCCACAGATCAAACCATATGGGAAACATATTTACCTACAAACAAAATACAGAGCCAGCCCACTAGGCTTCCTTAAAATAAGAGTGTACTCTAATTTTTCTTTAAGCTTCTGCGAAGTTTTGCATTGCTATCAAAATATTTTTGGAAATTCTGTAATGTTTCTCCTTTTCCCTTGGCTTCTTATTTCTGGCAAGGACTAAACCCCAAAATATCTTTCCTCTGGGACACTGAAATAACAGTCCCAAAGCAGCTGCTTGAGCTATAGCTATCCAGAGATTGGGGAAAATTTCCAGGGAAGGCCACCTGTAATTTAGTCAAAAGCCCAACCTTCTAAGACCTTCAGAGACAGGTGTGTGCGGGTTTTTCATCTTTCTGGAGCCTCTTGTTTTCGTTTGCAATTCTGTCTGCTGTTTCACTTCTTGTTCTTCTCTCCTCTTGTCTCTGCCCCACCCCTCCTCTGGGTTTTGTTTTAGATGTGCAGAAAGAAGTCAGCCAGCCCCGCTTCCCCAGGGCCCTGAAACCTGTTTCTCCTCGGCTGACTTCCCCAATGCTCCCTTCCTGTAACGGTGCCACCGTGCTGGGTTCTTGTCATCCCTGACCTCTTCCTTCAAGTAGAGAGCAGCTTAAGGGCACATCTGGCGGATGAAGAGAGCCAGCGCCACTGATGGGCACAGCTGCCTGGTGGCCCGCAATGAGCGGCTTCCTGCTGACCAGCAAGGCCCAGGCCTCATTATGTGGCCCACAGGGGCCTCTATGGAGCCCAGGCCACTCCCCTTGAGCTCAGTGATTCTCATCTTGGAGTCACCTGGGACTTGTTTTTACAAATACCTTTATCAAAAAGTTGTTTTCAAACAAAAACAAAAAACCTTTGTTCAGGCCTGTTGAGCTGAATCTCTGGGCCCAAGCCTGGGTGGTGCGATTTTTTTTTTAACAGCTCCCAGATGACTCTATTGTGTAGCCTGGCTAAGAACCACTCATGTAGATTCTGCTCATGGAAGTTATCCAACCCCCAGCTCACTCCCTTCCTTCCAAGTACACCCCAGGAGATTCCTCTGCCTGTTCTCACAGCAGAGGTTTCTGGGAGCCAGGAAATCCAGTCAGGAGGCCTTAGGAACACAGTCAGGGTGAGAAAGGAAGAAGGCTGAAAAGAGAGGAGGTGCCAAGGCAGCAGAAGCAGTGTTCGGGGCTCTCCCTACCTGCTCCACATATGGACCCGTTGCAGCTGGTGAACAGAAGGCCACCTCCTTCTCCCAGGGCCCGACCCTCCTCAGATGTGGGGGATGCCATACTTTAAGTGTCATGATACTCAGCTTCTTTCACCTTGGGATGGGAGAGGGGAAAACACAAGCTCTGGAGGCTCAGGAATTGAGATTGGGAGACCCTAGGGAGGAGACTGAGGTCCCTGTGACGCCCTTTGTCCAGCCAGCAAAGGACACTTTTAAAATAAGTCACAGCTATGAGGCAAGGAGTGGGATACAACAACAGAAATGCTTTCACATGCAGAGGAGCTTGAGAGGCATGCAGCTGCTCGTGTACGTGATGCAGTCCATTCCTGTTCACACCGAGGACAGAGACTGTTGGCAGGAAGAGAGAGAGACTGACTGAGACTGTCCGGCTCCAAAGCCCCATAGTCCCAACTGCTCTCGGCACAGTTAGAAAGGAATAAGCAAGGCCCCACTTGGAGCCCAGTGCTCAGACACACCACCCCCTCTGGGATTTAGACACCCCTGGTTGCTTAGGCAACTGGTGGGCCGCTTCGAAGTTTCTAGGCCAGTGGCCTGCAAGGAGAGGGGCCTGCCCCTCCTCTGAGCTTCTGCTCAGAGCTTCTTGGCCATCTGCCTGTCTTCGTCTGGCACGTTTGTGTTCCTGTTGCGCTCTTGGCTTGTTCTAAGCAGGGAAGGTCTCCCTGCCTCCACCCCTCTTTCTGTCTGTCTCTCTCCCCAGATGTCCCGGGGGCTTATGTGGGAAAGCATGTTCTTTCAGCCTACCAGAGACTTTCAAAGACAGGCCTTCCCCTGCCGCTTTAGGAATCTGCGGTACCTAAGACAGGAGCAGACCAACAAGAGGGTAGAACAGCTCTGCCTTCTCAGATAGTGTAGCTGAGTAGCTCTGGGTTTCCCGTGGCCCCATCCTCTGATTCATGAGCATCAGAAACCCAGGCCCTTGCCCTCAGAACAACCATGATTAAGGCAGGCATGCAATATGGGAGGTCCAGCTACAGAGGAGCAAGGGGCTTTTACATTTTCTTGTGCAATGAAAATCCTCCCATGCAACCTTGGTGCCCCCAACTTAAAGAAGCTCCGTTACCTGGAATTTTGGTTGTCTGTGTCTGTGTCTGCCTGTCTCTCTTTCTCTCTCAGAAATTCAAGCAAAGACCCCAAGTGAGTGACGTCTGATAATGAGCCATCCTGCTGTGCCCCACCACTAACCCAGCATGTGTGGGGTCCCCATGTGGTCACCGCCACTCCCTCCTGCACCAAGCCAAGGCCACAGATCCCCAGGGGCAAATGTGTGTACCTCCCAACTTTAAGAATTTGTGTTAATGAAATACATTTGCACTCTGATCTAATATTCAGACCCACACATGCCTGAAACACTGACTGTGATATGGCTTGAAAACTGGCTGGCGTGATCGCACCCTGCGGTTGGGAGTAGGAATGCCCCACAGGCAGAGCCTCCCACTGGAGGAGCTGGCAGGAAGCACCCTTCCTGGAACAAATACTCCTGCTGCAGGGGTTGCTTGCCACTCTCATTTTTAGAAACCAGAAAAACATGAAATGCAAAAAGGCTCCAGTTCTAACCATCCCACCCAAGCCTGGCCTGAGGAAAACTATGAAATGGGCCAGGAGGGCCGGACCAGGCCTCCAACCCTATCCACTCCATTGAAAGCCGAGGACTCTGCTCTAGCTCAGTGTAGACTGAAGCAGCTCAGGACACACGTGGTCCTGCAGTCTTTTTATACAGCTCAGCAGAGAGGAAATCAGAGAATTACGTCAAGGAGTCAATATAATAGTCATCCCGATAATAATGGCCAGTGGGATTCTTTTTTTTTTTTTGAGACATGGTCTCACTATGTAGTTCAGGCTGGCTTTGAACTCATATGCAGCCCAGACTGGCCTCAAACTCGTGGCCTTCCAAGGGATCACAGGTGTGCGTCACCACACTGGGCTGCTACTGGGATCCTTGTACTACCGGTAAGACTTAAAGGCTTTGCAATGTTGGGCAAGTCATCTAACCTCTCTCTTTCTTCACTATAAAATGATGATCATGATGTGCTCTTCCCTGGACTCAGGCTTATCATAAGAACCAGATGAGAAATATGAAAGCTTTTGCGAAAATATAAAACTGATTTGAAACCCACATAACCTATTTATTACAAAACAGATACCACATGTAAATATTATACCTAGTTAGACAGTATCTTAGTTATCTACTGATGGCTAAATATGTAGGATCTGGTAGTATTGGCCACATGATATTTTTCTTGGAATATTCCAAAATGTTACCAGGGATATATAAGTAGGCTCACAACAGGAAACCAGTTTTCATGGCATTTGCTGAAGTGAGCTTCTACCTAGAGATGTGGTATAGTTTCAAGGGGCCCTAATGGGTGCTCTGCACAACTGTGAGTGGGTGGAGCAAATCTTAATTAAAATACATAAAAATTATGTCTCTTCTCATTGAATCCAGCTATCTCTATGATTTGTGAGTAGGCTGTTCAATGAGTTCGGAGAAACATTTCCCTCCAGCTCCAGTTGGCAAGATGTCAAGACAGGAAAACACGCCCCGCCCCCTGCCCCAGGCAGGATAGATGACCCTAATTCTCGCCACCCCATTTCCCTAAGCCATTCGCAGTGAATGAATCACTACCCATCCCAGTGAGCCCACACAATTTTAATGCGCAGTAGCACCCGTAATAGAGAGAACCATGTTGTGAAACTTCAAATTTACTTTTAATTCCATCTTTGACAGACCAATTGAAGCCATGGGTTCTGCTTAACACTAGCTGGGAATTCTAGCACCCTGCAGTTTGTAAGACTTTCCCTCTCCCATTAGCCTCAGATCCGACAAATGCATCTCTGCTTCTATCTCAATGGCTTTCAGTCTTTGGGAGGGTTTGTCTTTACTAGGAGAGAGGACAAGATGGACAGCCGGGAGCCAAGTCCCTGAGGAACTGGAGATGCAGGAGGAGAGACAATGAGACTGCGTTCATTCCCCGTGCATGTGTTAAGTACTGTGGAGCAAGGAAGGCGTTTCATGAGATGCATAAAAACATCACAAATCCTGCCTCGCAAGCACAGGTCCCAAGTTCGATCCCCAGTACCAAAAAAAAAAAAATCACAAACAATATTCACTCATTCCTAAGTGACCAGGCATCATCATACTTATTTATAAATAAAATTATTTATTTACTTTTATCATTTATCCTGCAAATATGTTTTCAGAGGAGGAAAAGACGGTAGCAACATCACTATTGGTCATTATCTCTATTCTTACAATATAACCCTGAGGTACCTATGGTCTCCATTTTACACATAAGAGGCTTAGGAAGATTAAACAACTTGCCCAATGTTCCACAGCTTCTTTGTGGCAGAGCAAATTCCAACCTAGCTGGGCATCGTGGCACACACCTGTAATACCAGGACTTGGGAGGCTGAGGCAGGAGGATTGTCTCAAGTTTGAAGCCAGCCTGTCTCAAAAAAAAAAAAAAAAAAAGCAAATTCCAACCCAGCTGTATTTAATTCCTAAGTCTAAGTCTTCACTATTCACTAGTACACTCATCTGCTTTCCAGACTGAGGCAACCTTTGGGAAGGTAAGGGCTGAATTGGTCCCTGAAGGCAGAGTATGACTTGGATTGGTTGGATTGAGGGAGAAGGGGCAGGATGTAATCCAAATTGCCAAGTTCATATCTCCAGGACCCCAAACACTGCCCATTACCTGGAAGAAGTTCAGTATCTTTTTCATGAATGGATGGGTGGGTGGTTAAGAAACAGCATAAATAAAGGTATAGAGATGAGTATCAGGATAAAAGCCAGGGAAGGGCACAGGAGAAAATAGAAGGGGAAAGAACGGAGATGAGACTGAAGCACAGTGTTCACTCTGTCAGGAAGGAGCCAAGGCCATTTCAGCCACAGGAAACCATTTCGTGGAGGGCTTACATGGTGCTCTGCAGGGAGCAGTTTGGTTCAGTTCTATGAGCTGTTACAGAGCAAATCCCTTCAGATGGGCCTTCTAAGGCAAAGCTATGGTTAATCTGGCATTGATGTACAGGTGGGGTAGAGGTGGAGTGACCGGAGTAAGAGAGAGGGTGACTGTACGCACTGGGATAAGGACACAAGAACAGGCTAGGAAGGGTCTGGGGCTATGATTAGGAACCACAGGGGAAGTGTCCAGCATAGACTCAGGGTTTAGTCAAAGGACAAGAGATGTCTCTCGTGACTCAATCATTGACAGGAAGCAGAAGACAGCCAGTTCCCCTGTCACCTAAACAAGAATGCTCAGATACAGAGATGCTCTGAAAATACTCAGCTCAGCTCCCTTGCACAAAGGATTGCTTTTAAAAATCTTTGGGGGCCGGGATTTAGCTCAGTGGTTTTGCCGCCTGCTGCACAAGCACAAGGACCCAAGTTCAATCCCTGGTACCAAATAAATAAATAAATAAATATATATATATATATATATATATCTTTGGATGCAGTGGCACACACTTGTAATCTCAGCACTCAGGAGGCTGAGGCAGGAGGACTGCTGTGAGTTCGAGGCCAGCCTGGGCTACATTGTTGTGGGATTTAAGAGACAAAAGAGACCATTGGGAAACAGCAGGATGTTATTTTAGGTGAACACAGGCTCAATGAACTAATGTCTAAAGGAAGAGCATCAAACAAAGAAAAGTTTCAGTTTTTATACATTTGCTCAAGGGGTTGGTCTTTCTAGTGATGTAGCAAGCAAGTTTATAGGAACAGGACAAAGGCAGATGGTTTTGTAATTTAGCCTGGAAAGAAGACAGAGCCTTGTGAATCTTGTGAGAGTAAGATGAGTAAACTTTGTTCACAGGACAAAGTTGCCAATTTTATCTGTACCAGAACAAGGAGTTCTAACTATGAGGGGGTGAGGGGGATGATGTGGGTGACTGCCCAAGGCTGAGAACTTGTTTTTCTCTAAGTCCTGCTTCAATGTAGTGAGTTCAAGGCCACCCTGAACTACTTAGCAAGACCCTGTTTCAAAAAAACAAAAAAATCTATGCTCATCAGGTCAAAGGAATCAGCTACTGGTCTGAGCAAGTAGATGCAAGCACTTTTAATGATCTTCCTTGGACTAAGAGGAAGAAAAACCCTCAAATTAGAGCAGTTCCTTTGCCAAACTTAGGTGGATCCTCTTGCTAGTAAGACTTGTGAACCCTAAGGGAAACACTGCCGTCAAGACTGTCCACGACAGGTGGCAACTTTGTTGGGAACAATGCACACGTTCTCCTTGGCGCCTGAGCCTCACAGACAGCTGAGACCACATGCCCACAAGTGAATGCTTCTCAGATAACGCGTTCACTCCACTTTCCAGAAACAGAGAGCTCTGACTCTACATCCTATACAATGGTGAAAGGTGGCTCTTTGCATCTTCTAAAACATGCTTAAAGAAGTGAGATGTGGAACAGGCCTGTAATCTCAGCACTCTGGGAAGCTGAGGCAGGGAGATCACGAGTGGAAACCCCAGCCTGGGCAACTTAGCGACTTAGCGAGATCCTATCTTAAAATAAAAACTAAGAAAATGGCTGGGGATGTAGCTCAGTGTGAAGGCCCCGGGTTCAATCCCCAGTACTACACACACAAAATAATAATGATGATGATGATGATAATAACAACACTTGAAGAGTGACTAGAATTCCAAACATTTGTGATTCATCATCAGCACTTTATCTGTACTATAACTATACTTTGGTCACTTACATCCACAGGGGTTTTACCTTTAAGAAATGCACCTTAGGGTTCTGAGAGGTTTGTAGTATTCTTTCTGGGGGGCGAGTGGGTGGTGTCTCTCTATGTAGTTCAGGCTGGCCTTGAACTCACTACACAGTCCAGGCTGGCTTCAATGCACAGTGACCCTCTTGCCTCAGCCTCCAGTGCTGGGATTATGGGAGTGCACCACCACACCCAGCTGAGGGTGGTAGTATTCTACGAAACAGAAGAGGATTCAAAAGTGCAAGCATATAGATGTCCATTCAGCCATTCAACAATTATTTACTGTGCACCTGCTGCAACCAGCCGCTGTTTTGGCACTACAAAATATATTAAGTGAACAACACGGCAGTCCTGCCTTCATGGAGGCTCCTTTCTAATGGAAAGAGAAAGATAATAAAAAATGAAAGTAATAAATAAATTTGTAGATTGGTAGGTGATCTGTGCTATGGAAAAAAAGAACAGAGTGTGGGGGCTGGGGCAGTGTCACAGTTTTAAATAAGGTAGAGTTAAAGTCCCCTTACTGAGATGGTGACATTGGTTACAGAGCTGGAGGAGACATTTGTGCTGCCCTTTAGTTATAATTCAGTACTCACATGTAAAGTCTTTCTTAACACATCAAATTAAGGTAAAAATGGCCAGGCATAGAGGCACATGCTTGTAATGCCAGCACTTTGGGAGGCTGAGGCAGAGATCTCAAATCCAAGCCTGACTTGGACAATTCAGTGAGACTCTATCTCAAGATAAAAAAAAAATAATAATAAAAGTAGGTGTGGTGGCACATGCCTGTAATCCCAGCACTTGGTAGCCTGAGGCAGGAAGATCACTGTGAGTTCAAGGCCAGCCTAAACTGCACAGTTCAAGGCCAGGACAAACTATATAGTGAGACCCTGTCTCAAAAAACCAAAACCAAAACAAAGACAAAAGATTAAAAAGGACTGGGGATTTAGCTCAGTGTAAATGTCCTGGGTTCAATCTCTAGTACTGCCAAAAGGGGAGGGGAGGGGAGAGGAGGGGAAGGGAAGGGGAAGGGGAGATGAGGGGAAGGGGGGGGAGGGAAGGGGGAGGGGGAGGGGAGGGGAGGGGGAGGGGGAGGGGAGGGGAGCATGAGTTTATTCTGGTATGAGTAGAACTGGGGAGGAGGTGTCTTGTCATGAAGCTAATCGGACACATTTTGAACACTTGCATTTTAATAACAAAAGCAATTATAAACCTTACTTTTGCTGAGGCTGAATGTGTTAAAATACCACCCCTTAAATCCTTTTATATGACAAAAGTCCCCTTGTTAAATGCTATTTGTTGATGTTACTCTCCAGGTACTACTCCTTCTCTGAAGACACAGTAACCCATGCTGTCTTATCAAAATTGAAAACACAACCGCCTGCCTCGCAAGCACAAGGACCCGAGTCCGATCCCCGGTACCAAAAAAAAAAGAAAGAAAAAATAATAATAAGGATCAAAATGTACATTTTGGGTCAGGGATTTGGCTAAGTGGTTCCACTGCCTGCCTCACAAGCAGAAGGACCCAATTTCGATCCCCAGTTCCAAAAGAAAAAAAGAAAAAAGAAAAATTGAAAACACAAACCAAATGCGTGTAGGGGATAATTCATAGCCACCAGCAAGTCTCAGCTTTACTTCAGCAGTGTATAAAAGAAAGGGCTGGGCTGTAGTTCAGCTGTAGGGAGGTTGGCTAGACTTCGAAAGATCCTGGGCTTGGGCAGCCAGAAAAAAAAAGCACTTATTTTAAAATTAAAAGAAAATTAAGTAGTGTATGAAAGTTATGAAATTTTTCTTTGCCAGAAAAACAATCAGCTGTCCTACTACTCACCCATCAGCCTTTATTTTCCACTTGGTATTATATTTATGACTTTTATCTGGAACGAAAAGAGGCTGGGAATTATGAACTGGATAAATTTGACATGTAACTGATGGTAACAGCTCATGTTTAAGTGCACATTGTGAAAATCGTAAAGCCCTGTTCCAGATTCCAGCATAGTACAATATATTTATTTTTAAGACTCAAATTCCAAATGTCTCTCAAATGTAGAAAATGACCTTATTGGTCAACAGGCCAGGGGTTTGACTGTGAACAGAATCGCTTAGAGAAAGTTCCCACATGGAGCTTTCAAGATTCCTGAACTACAACACATGTCTGAGAAATCAGAGAGTCCATAACTCGTTTCTGTCTCATGGGTTAACCGGGTCTCCGAGTGGTGATCGCCACTACTTGGTGGAGGCTGTGCTTAAGATGCAGCCCCCTTACCACCTCCCAGGCTACTCCTGTGCTCGCTCAGGGCTTCCCTGACCTCACTTCCTGCTTCGCTCACCCCAGCCTCAGTCTGCCCCAGTCTAGAGCTGCCAAG
Source organism: Heterocephalus glaber (assembly GCF_053883595.1). NCBI lineage: Eukaryota > Metazoa > Chordata > Mammalia > Rodentia > Bathyergidae > Heterocephalus > Heterocephalus glaber. Next base: position 53,459,024 of record NW_028258143.1, read on the forward strand.
ACCAGAGACTGCGGCCCCAGTGCTTGAAAACGCGTGTCAAAGGAGCTCAACTTCTGCTTTTGGATGATTTACTGACAGTTACTTATTTCCTTTTCTTCTATTACAAAATTCTGTTTGCACAGAAAAACACGATCAACAAGTGACAAATCAGAAAATCAATGGTAATAAACTAAACTACACCAAACTTGGATATAACCTGCTGGCAACGTGTTATGAACCCTATTAGAAGACAAAACAATAGTTATGTTTACAAAGAAAAAGCGTAGTTTAATTGTGATTTAAACAGCTAAGAAACATTTCCTATCTCAAGCAAAAATACCTCAGACCACTAGGCACATTAAGCATTGCGATATCAGGTTAAAGTTAAATCCCCTTGTTTCTTTTCCACATCTTACAAGATGCTCAAGTCCAGGCCTTGGTCTAGAACCAATATAACCCATCAAGGCACAGCAAGAAAATGAAAGCTTTCTTCCAAACATTTTCCCTTTGGCCTGTCCTCTCTCAAGGACAGGTTCATGACTTTCTATATCCACTGAGCAGCCATGGGTCTACAGCAGACTCCATTCATTGTGTGGATGAATGAGCTGTGATGAGATGAAGTGACTGGAACTAGGACCCAAGGCCCTTGACTCCAGCTGCTGCACTTTTGCTCAGTGTTACCCAGGCAATTCATGAAAGGTGGAATGGCTGTCCCTGGTTTTCAGCTTCTGATAATACCTGGCTTCCCCAACTTCTCTCACTCCCTCAACACACATGGCATGGGAGCCACACACAGCTGCTCTAACATGCATTTGTATCCAGGGTCTCTTCCGTGACCGTCACTGGAGTGCTGCCTGTCTTCCATGCAGGGCTGATGTTCATGGTGTTTAACTGGTTAAGCCCTAGGCACTGGCTGATCAGAGGGACTCTGGCTTTCTGCTGGCCTGAGGACCTGGTGGCTCCTCATGCCTGCACTATGCCCTTGTGGGTGCAGATGAATGGAAGGTCAGAAGGTCCAGGAAGCCCTCCTTAGGGGCAGCTTCTGGAGAGAAACTAGGGAAGGGTCCAGTCTTCCGTAATTTGTGTAACATGTGTACAATACTTCTAGTTTATTATTCACTTTACAAGCATTCAGTGCCTACAGTGTACACAGAACCTTATGGGAAAAGCCAAGCCGATTGGACATGCCCTGATGTCCCTCCCACCTTATTTCCTGGTAAGGTAGTAAGAAATGCTCATCAGCAACCATAACGGACACCAGAAAGTCATTTGTGTTTGAAGATGGGTCCAGGAAAAAGAGTATGGCAATTGAAAAACAAAGGGAAGGGGATCCCTCTGGTTGTAAATCATAGAAGGCTTCTTACGGGGCCCGTTTCTCAGGACTTCCCACCTCCAACCTCAGTAGAGCTGGTGCTAGGACTAGGTTGGCCGGTGTCCCTGTGGGCCCAGGAGCCAGGTGGGACCAAAGCCAGGCTGGGGCTGGGCTGCCTCCGAGCACCGTGAGACGCCGCTGTGCTCAGGCGGCACCCCCCTCCCCCAGGCCATGGGCAGCATTTGATCACCAGCTCCTCCCCAGCCCCTCAGTGTAGCCCCTTACAGTGCTTGCTGAGTACCTGCTCATCCTCCGGGTGCATGGGACCGAGGGAGGGGAGTGCCTGGCCTGGCAGTGGGCCTGGGACCTCAGGGAGCCCTGTTCCGAGGACGATGGCCAACCACCCGTCCTTTACCTCCCTTACAGGGCCTGGGTTCAGGTGTGTCCTGATTCCTAAAAAGGACTCAGCTGAGGCTGAAGGTATGAAAGATCTGAGGGGAATGAGTGATGAGCAGATTGCCATAGACAAAACTGGGTAAGAGTAAGCAAGCTGTTTTCACCATCGCCCATATTGTACAAGGGTCCCTTGTAATTTTAGTTCAAGGGCAGAAACTAAACTGGGCGTGATGGCACACACCTGTAATCCCAGGACTGGAGAGGCTGAGGCAGGAGGATTGCTGTGAGTTCAAGGCCAGCCTGGGTGAGTTCAAGGCCAGCCTGAACTCCAACAAGTAAGTAAATAAATAAATAGACTTTAAAAGATCAGAAACTAAAATGTGCTAGATGGAAAGAGTGTGGCTGTGGAGTTGCAATGATTTGTCCAACTCTCCTTGGAAGGTGAAAGCACAACTCTTATTTATCTAGAGATGGTTCCTTGGCAGGGAGACTTCACAGGAAGTGAGTGATAATTTAGCCAGGCTTCTGTGTCATAATCCAAGAAAGAGGTGCTCTGTGCTCCAGTAGAACCTTAAACAGAAATGTTTATGTGGCAAACAGTAAATGCAGACAGGACCACTAGCTGCCCCGTCTAGGGCCGATTCCTGAGAAGGCTGACTGCTTTCCTACACTCACCAATCTGCCTTCTAATCTGCAGCTTGGTTTCCTGAGAGAACTTGCTTTAGAGCATCCCGTGTCTATCTACAGCCCCAGTCTTCAAACAAAGCCCTCCTCCTACTGCAGTTTTTCAAACTGGAGCCTTTAATCCTATTCTCAAGGCCCATGAATTCTTCAAAAGAATCTCTAAATTTTTTGCTTTTATATTAAAGATATTCTAAAAAAATTTTCTTTTGGTACTGGGAATTGAACTGAGGGCCTTCTTATTCTAAAAATGTTAAAACAAACATCACCTGCATCATCACCTTTTTATACAGCACCATCTCAGTCTCAGTAGAAAGAATCTGCATTATGACTGCTTTGGTCAAGTGATCTCCTAGTCTCACGTGTAAATTGGAATGAAATATCTGTCAAACAGACATACTCAAGAGTCTACAGGGGGCCGGGGATTTAGCTCAGTGGTTTCGCCGCCTGCTGCGCAAGCGCAAGGACCCAAGTTTGATCCCCGGTACCAAAAAAAAAAAAAAAACCCAACTCAAGAGCCTACGGTTCTTTTTTTTCTTCTTTTTTTAGTTCTTTTATTGGTACATTTTACGTATACAATTCACTTACATTTATCATTGGGTGTTTGTACCTGTACATGATGTATCTTGGTTCTTATTTTTTCCCCATTACCTGTGTGCCCTTCACCTCCTCCACCCTTCCCTATTTACATAAACATCATTTCCATTTTTTTAAATTTTCTCATAGTTTTTCCTTTCTCTCTTTTCCTTTCCCCTTCCCCTCCCACCACCCCTACCTCTTTGGACCTTTTTTCCTATTTCAAATTATCAATTATTCATTTTAACCATTTTAACCCTTGTTTACACTATCAGTTTCTCACACTAGAGAAACTATTTGGTATTTACACATGTGTCCTATTTATTTCACTTAAGAGTATGGCCTCGATATGCATCCAAAATAATTTTTTTTTTGGTATCGGGAATTGAACTCGGGTCCTTGTGCTTGCGCAGCAGGCAGCAAAACCACTAAGCTAAATCCCCAGCCCAAGACTCTACAGCTTCTTAAGTGTGAGAAACTCTTTCCACTGTAAATAATCGGACAAGCTGTGTTACAAATCACCCTTACAACTCTGGCCATAATGAATTGATCCTTGTCGGCTTCATCATCATCTTGAGTGAAGAGGTCTGGAAGTTATTGGAACTGTAAAGTAGAACTCTTTTATCGGTACTAATATATTGCCAATTGGTGAAGCAGATAGTCTCCTCCTGAAAAGCTCTACTCAGTTCTATGTGATCGTATATTATAATGAGTCAGACAGACTAATCGAAGGTTTGAAATAGGGGACTTTTCCCACCTCGGGTAAGTTCCTTAAGGTCTGCTCTCAGCTTTCTAGAACACAGGTAATAAACTCCCATCCATCACAGGATGCTAGGCTAGTAATTTCAGGCTTTCTACCATGCTGAGTAGATCTGACCCTGCTCTGACATGGTGGAGTTTGCAATTTGCCAAGAGACCAAATCCATGAGAAAGAATGTTTTGGGAAAACTGTTTCTGAGGTCTATGGACTAGCGCTGGAGGAACCATGAATAGTTTCTGCAGATGTGTCTGAAACAACTGGACATCTACATAAAATAAAAAAGCATCTAGACCCAGATCTTTTACTCTCCTCTCAAAATTTGGATCACAGATCTAAATGTAAAATGCAAAATTATAAAACTGAAAAATAACAGAGGAGAAAACCTAGATGGCTTTGGGTGTGACGATGGCTTTTAGACACAACATCACAGGCATAATTCACGAAGAAAACAACTGATAAAGGACTTCATTAAATTTTAAAACATTTGCTCTCTAAAAGACTGTAAAGAGAAGGAGAAAATAAGGAACTGATTTGGAGAAAACATTTGCAAATACACATCTGATAAAGGACTGTTATCCAAAATATACAAAGAACTCTTTAAAATTCAACAATAAGAATACTGGGATGGAAAAAAAAAAGAATACTGGGTGTGGTGGCACAAGCCTGTAATCCTAGCACTCTGTGAGGCTGAGGCGGGGTGGGGGTGGGGGGGATATCACAAGTTCAAGCCCAGCCTGGGCAATTTAGCAACTCATTGAGACCCTGTCTCAAAATGAAAAGGGATGTGGATCAAGGTCAAGGTCCTGGGTTCAATCTCTGGTACTGCCAAGAAAAAAGAGAGAGAGAGAGAGAGAGAGCAAACAACTCAATTTAATAATGGGCCTAAAACCTTTATAGCAGTCTTACTCATGAAGTTGCCAAATCTTGGGTGCAACCAAGATGTTCTTCAGTAGATAAGGGATTAAGCAAACTGTGGTGCATCCAAACAATGAATATTATTCGGCACTAAGAAAACATGAGCTACCAGGCCATGAAAAGACGTGGAGGAACACTAAATATATGTTAATAAGGGAAAGAAGCCAATCTGAAAAGTCTACATGTTATATGATTCCAACTGCAAAACACTCTAGAGATGGAAAAACTAGAGGCAGTAGAAAGATCAGTGGTTGAGAAGGAGGGATGATAAGGTGGAGCACAGATCCTCTGCAACAGACTCTAATAATGGATATATGTCATCCCACATTTGTGTTTGCCCAAAGTCCTAGAACATACACCGCCAAGAGGGAGCCTCCAGGGAACCTTGGACATCGGTGCTCGGTGCTAATGTTGTGTCAGTGCACGTTTATTTTTTAACAAAGATCCCGCTCTGGTGAGGAACTTGATAGTGGAAGAGGCTGAGCATGTTGGGGGAAGGTGCAAGGGAAATCTCTACTTCCCTCTTGATTTTGCTGTGAACCTAAAACTGCTCTAATAAAGTCTCAGAAGTTGCTTTAGGCAAGCAATGCATCTGACAGGCTTCTCAAGAGTCCAAGTCACAGAAGCAGTAAGCACGCTTTTGGATGCAAGGAACAGAAAATAAATAGCAGCAAGGACTCATTGGTTCATGCAACTGAAAGTGCAGCAGTAGCTCAGCCTTTGGGTGTAGATCCAGTGGCTCAGCACTGTCCTCACAATCAGTTTCTTTCTGCCACTCTGCCCTACCAATTGCAGCATTGGCTCCAACCTCAGGCTAGCTCTCCTCATGGGCATAGTATGACTGCCAGAAACCTGCCAGCCTAGCCACATACCTCCTCATGGAGATGCTCCGTTCTGCTCAGCATTCCAAGAATGAATTCCAAGATTTATCCTGATTAGAATCCTCAGACTAGGAGTGGTAGAGCACACCTGTAATCCCAGCACTCTGGTAGGCTGAGGCAGGAGGACTGCAAATTCAGTCCCAGCCTGGGCAATTTAGTGACTTAGCTAAAGGGGAGAAAAATTAAAAAGGGCTTGGGATGTAGTTCAGTGTGAAAGGCCCTAGGTTCAATACCCAGTGCCAGGGAAAAAAAGAAAGTAAATTGAACTACAGGTGGTGGAACATACCTGTAATCCTAGAAGATGAGGCAGGAGCACCACAAATTCAAGGCCAGCCTGGGCAATTTAGGGAAATCCTGTCTCAAAGTTAAAGAATAAAAAGAGCTGAGGATGTAGCTCAGTGGTGGACTGGTCCTGGGTTTGATTGGCAGTGTGTATGGGGGGTGGGGTGAGAGGGGGAGGGAGGAAGGAGGAAGAGGACAGGAGGGGGAGGAGAGGAGGGAAGAAAGTCAGATCATGTTACTGCTCAAACCTCCAAGGGCCCCCATCACAGAGTAAAAGCCAATGACCTTGCAATGCCCTTGCTGACTTGATCTGGCTCCCTCGAAACCCTTCTAACTTCAGTACTTTAGTTCCGCCCCTCTCCCTCTCTCTCCCTCCCACCCAGCCACCCCGCCTCCTCTCTTCCTGGAAACCGACCGCGTGTGTTCGCTGCTAGTCGGGGACTTTATACTGGGTGTCCCCTCTGCTCCAGGCACTTTTCTAGAGAGCCGCATTGCTCGCCTTTGAGTCACTGTGAGTGAGGTCTGCGAAAAACCCATACAGAGCGCAGTGCCTGGCGCCTTGCCCCGCAGCCCCCTGCCGCTCTTAGGTCTTCACCACAGCACTTCTCGCCTGCTCTATGTATTGATTTACTGTTTTCCTCCCTAGAACGTAAGGAATTGTTATTTATTTGCTTCACGGATGTGTTCTCAGGCCCTAGAACAGTTGTTTCGTTCATAGCAGGTGCTCAAAAAATTGTGACAAATGAATGAGTGAATGGTCGGCTCCCGATACAGATCTACTTCTAATGTCTTAGAAGGAAATGCCGAAGTCCACAGCTGGGAACATTACCAGAGCAGGAACAAGTGTGGGTCTCCCAAGCTTGGAATTTAGGTTATGCTCTCAGAAGTTGGTAAGAATCAACAGCAAATCAACATGATGAACAGCACTTGTGGTACTGATTTAACGGGCTTACTCCTGGTTCCACCACAGTCCAATCATAATCTCCAGGGAGGGAGATCATAAATCTGCTTTCCTTTCTTTCGTTTTTGAGACAGGGTCTTGCTATGTGGCCCAGGCTGGCCTCTCACTCACAATCCTCCTGCCTCCTGAGTGCTGGGATGATAGATGTGCACCACCATGCCTGGCTTTCTTTCTTTTTCTCTTACTTTATTTTTTTTAAAAAAAGAGAAAACCAGCAGCCCTAGGGGACTTCTCACTAGAACTGAGAATAGTCCAGGGACTGTAAAATGCGCCACACAGCAACACAGATAGACTGCGAGATACAAACAGAGTGTGGCTAAGAGAATTGAGATACGGCAAATGGTATTAACACATCATAAGGAAAGTCTTCTTGGATTTAGGAAAAAGAAACACAAAGAACAAAATCTGGGGAGTGTTTTTCCAGTACTGGCCAAGAGACAAGACCTAGGTCCTAGAGATGACAAGGTCACGGAGCTCTGTCAAGCTCTGCAATGTGGGACCGTCCTCCAGCTTCCATCCTGTTTGCACGGAATGCTGGGACAAAGTACTCTGAGCTGGACGCTCGGCAGTTTACTGTCTCCCAGGGCTGGAGGCTAAGAGTCTGAAACCAAGGATTCTGCAAGGGTGGTGCCTTCTGGGGGCTGTGAGGAAGAGCCTGTTCCCCTCCTGTCCCCTGGGTCCTAGAGGTGTCACAGTGTTTGGCATTCCTTGGCTTCCCCCGATCTCTGCTTTCATCTTCCCATGGCGTTTTTCTTCTGTGCATGTCTATGTCCAAATTTCCCTTTTTATTGGGCACACCCTACTCCAGTATGACCTCCTTTTAGCTAATTACATGTGCAACAACCTTATTCCAAATAAAGTCTCATTCTAAAGTACTAGGGGTTAGGACTTCCACGTATGAATTTGAGGACACAATTCCACCCATAACACTGTCCGTTTCTGTTTTGAGATTCTGAGATCACCAAGCAATTTTTCTGGGGTCTGGGGGTGTAGCTCAGTGGTAGAGTGCTTGCCTACCACGCACAAGGCCCTCGATTCAATCCCTAGCACCAAAACAAAAAGAGAAACACAAACCCTGCGGTGATGTTGCCCATTTAAAAATGAATCGACTTTCTGGCTACTAGACTGGTTCCCCAGGTGCCTAGGGTCCCCAGTGAGGGTGCTGGAGAACTTGAGTCCCACTGTGGATTCTGTTTACTTGCAAAGCCTCCAGTGAGCGAGGATAGCACGAATCAGTCCCTGAGAGCCTGGTCACTCAGTTCCCTTTGATAATGCGAGTTGTGAGGGCTACAACACTGTGCTCACTCCCCTACTAACATGTACTTCAGAAGTTCATGCATTGGAAACTTAATCCCCAAATTTATATGTTCCCAGCAGTGGAGAAGAGGCCTCCAGGAAGCTGTCTTAGTTACTTTCTCATTGCTGAAACACAGTACCCAACACCCACAACTCTAAGGAGGAGAGGTTCATTCAGCTCAGTTTGTAGGGGTTTCTGTCCATAGTGGGCTGGCTCCAAACCAAGGTGGCATGGCAGAGGACAGCTCATGACATGGCCGTGGGAAGCAGAGAGCCACCAAGGGAGGAGGAAGATATAGTCTTCCAGGCCACGCCCCCTGCTGACCACCTCCTCTGACCAGGCCTCCCCTCCCAACCTCACATTTAGCTGGAAAGTGGTCACTGCACTGCTCCACTGATGAGTATCACCCCCACAATCCAACCACCTCCCCAAAGTCCCACCCATGAACCATGAGACTTTGGGGGGACATCTAGATACAAGCCATCACAGGAGTGATTAGGATTAAATGAATTCACAAGGATGGAGGCCCCATGAAAGCATTGGTGGCTGTATACAAAGAGGAAAAGAGATCCTAGCTAGCACACATGTTCTGTCTCTCTCTGTGGAGCCCCCCACCATGTTACGATTCAGGAAAAGGACTTAAAATGCCAAGCAGATGCCAGCACCATTCTCTTGGACTCTTAGCCTTCAGAACCAAGGGCCAAATTAAATACTATTCCTCATCAATTACCCAGCATTAGGCATTTTGTTATAGCAACAGAAGTCAGACTAAGAAACACTGCAGAATTGGCTGGCTTCTCCTTATGACATTATGGGTCCTCTGTACAACTACAAGAGGGAGCTTCCTCTTAGAAGATTCAGAAAAACAGAGAAGCCAGAAGACTCAAGAAAGTACACCTCTCTCACCAGCCTTGTTTGCCAGAAGTCTCCAGGTCAAACCTACTTTCAAGGGTCCAGGCCCAACATTCTCAGAAATAAAGTTATCATAATATGTGACCTTATTAAAAGGGAATAGAAGGCTGGGTATAGTGGTACACACTTTGTAATCCCAGGACTTGGGAGGCTGAGGCAGGAGGATCACTGTGAGTTCAAGTCCAGCCTGGGCTCCATAGCAAGTTAGTGATTTCAAGGTCAGCCTGAACTCCACAGCAAGACCCTGTCCACAAAAAAAAAAAAAAAAAAGTTCCTGAATCATAGGCAGGGATTCCCTGGTATTTTGCAACTGATGAACCAGCCTTTCCCAGGGATTTTGCTTGAAAGAGCCAGACCTAAAGACTTGGGTAAATAAAGCTGCCTACCCAGGGAAAAGTTTATCTGACTTTACTGAGCTAACAGCACAACCCCGATGCCTTTTGTATCTGAGAGCCTCCATCAAGAAGAAATATCTTGATTTCAATTTAAACATTCTTGCTTACCATATTCTTTCTGGCTCCATCAGTATCTTTCAAGTTCCTTATCCTTGGGGGAAAAAAAATACAGGGCTAAGACTTAACTGGAGGTTCTTGGAAACCTCAAACATTGCCATGAACAAGGAAAAACATTTTCTTCAAATAGCTTAGACCTTATATCAATCCATAGAAAACAATATAATCACATGGCCTTAAAATGGCTCAGTGATGGTTGGTTAACTATGTAACATGAACTTTGTGGGCCATTAGCACCAACTGTAAGCTTGACAGCGTTAGATCTAGGTTAGGAATCTTTAAAACTCAACCCATAACAGCCAAAGCTTGAGTGCAGTGAGATTTCCAAACCCTAGTGGTTGACCCAGAAATTTAATCCAACAAAATTTTAATACAGTAGAAGCTTTCTTAGCGGAACATTGCCTAACCACCTCTCCGGATTAATCTCAGCTCTCTGTCCCTTCCTTACAGCCGCCGTTGCCAGTGGGCCCTGAATGCAAGAAGACTGCTCTTGAACATGGTAGTTTTCAATCTGCAGGTTGTCATACTGATTTACTGGGGTGGAATAAATTCATTGGGTCATGACCAGCATTTTAAAAATGAAGCAACAGTACACTTCAGCTGAATCATATGTTTAGACTCAGCTATTTGTTCTAAAGCATATTTATGTCTATTACTCAAAACAATGAAACATGAGCACAAAAAATCCTTCAAAACAAAACAAAAAACCTCAGATTATAAAAATGAAGTTAAATGATTTGAGAAGACTATAAAGGTCACTAAAAAATAAATGATAGAAACTGCTGTCAAATTAGTGGTGGGAAACAAATTAGTGGTGGGTTAGAAAACTGTAATAAATTAAGAAAATAAATTTCAAAGCCAAAAAGATCTCCATACTGGTATTGTGGCTATTTTCTCACTTAGAAAAACAAAGGACAGAAATCACAGACCTAAGGTATGAAGAGTGGGGCTAGTCTACAAAAACAAGGAATTTCAGATGACTGACACGCTGAACCTGACATCTACTGATCAGGAATGAATGTAAAATTATGTGACTTATATAAAAATAAAGTTGAGGTATATATGTTTTATAAATCCCAATCATACTTGATACAGATTAATATATTTTAAATTTGACTAGCTAATGGAATATGATGGAATAGGATTTGAATGTTATAAACTCATTCATTTATGAAGGAAGTAAAGAATCACAAAACATATCTTGAATGTATCAGAAAATACAATCAGATGGTTTATATATAAGAAAACATGATTGGGGCAAAGAACAAAAACCAATAGTCTTAGATGTGTTATGTACACTTACCAACTTCTCACGATAAATGTAATTACTGTGTACTGAAAATAAAAAATTTTAAAAATAAAAAATAGAAAACCAAAAAACAACAATAGTCTCACATCAGGAAGGACAACTCATTTATAAGCTGAGGATTTATAATCAGCCGGAAAACTAGTTATTTCTGAAGTTTTTCAGGCCTCCTCCTCCCCTACTATAATTGGCTGGTCCTTCATGGCTCACTGGCTGTTATAAGTCTGTCTCCTCGGGTCTACCCAGGCCCCAAGATGATTCTCTGTTGTCACTGTATATGAGTGTTGGTCACTTCCAACCTAAGCTCCTGAAAGGTAAGGACCAGTCTTTCACGGTATCCTCAGTATCAGCACAGAGCCTGGCACTTGGTAGGTACTTAGGAAATTTGTGTTGAATGAATAAATACTGTGCACAGACAAATCAAGGTGTTCCCCTAATATTCAATAAAAATGGAAGGTAACTTTAAGTGAACTGTAAATTTGATTATGTGTGTGTGGTGTGGCATGTGTATTCTGAGGACTGGGGAGCCAACCCAGAGTCTTGCATATGCTAGGCAAGAGCTCTACCACTGAGCTACACACCCAGCCTAGGAATTTTGTTTTTAAAGTATTACAAATTGGGCATGGTGGCCCACACCTATAATCCCAGCACTCAGGAGGCTGAGGCAGGAGGAAGAAAGAAAAAGAAAAAGAGAGAGAGAGAGATCCACTAGGAAGGCAGATGTTCACCAGACTTGCTGAAATAAGCATTAGGACCATCTGACTCACTTTGCTTGACTCTGGATTTAGGATGAAACTTCTATGATTTTGGCTGCTGCCTGGATCTTGATACTTCAAAGGAAGTCTCCTAGTTAGGAAACACAAATATTCTGGTCACTGAAAAGAAACTGTCTTTACATTTCAGACTGATGTTGATTTCTAGTACAAATCAATAAAAATTGGCTAATTGTGGGGGGGGGTGGAGAAAAACTATTGTTCTGTTCTCAGAATTTTTTTCTCCAAGGCCATTCATATCCCTAAATACCCAAAATATGATCATTTTTATCAGGTACATTCTCTCTATATAATTGAAGTGCTACTCTAGAGTAGCTCAGTAATACATACTAAGTGTAGAAAAGACCAAAAAGTAGAAAGGAGGAGGGGAAAAATCACTCATAATCCTACTACAATGAGGCACCAACTATAGCATTCAGCATGTTCTCCTCCATTTCTTTTGTACTTTACATAACTGAGACTGTTAAACAGCAGTGATGACGAACCAATGGCTCACGTACTGCAGCAGGAACACAGAGTCCTCTCTGTCAGTATGCGAGCCACCCACCCAGAAGCCTTGCGTTGGATAATAGTTTGGGATATTTTTTTTTAACTAAAACCTCAGTATTCAGGTTTAATTGCAGTGTTGGCACTTTGTGATAAATAAGTGGGTTTGGGGTTGCAGTTTGGGCACTTGGTCTCTAAAAGGTTTGCCATCACTACCATATATGATACATTTTTTCATGGTCCTAAAGTAATAGGTGGCTTTATATCTTGAGTTTTCTTCTACTCATTATGCCCCATGAAAGTTTTCATTACTTTAAATTTTCTAGGAAACTCTTTCTAGAGCAAGATCTTGGTTTTTTGTTTGTTTGTTTGTTTGGTTTTTTTTTTTTGGTACCAGGGATCAAACTCGGGACCTTGTGTTTGTGAGGCAGGTGGTAGAACCACTGAGCTAAAGCCCTGGTGAGCAAGATCATATTAATCACAACTATTTATTGAATACAACCTGTCTGCAGTGTACTAAGATGGTGGCCTTCAGTATATTTAGAAGTGACTATGTTTGTGAATCATGGTGGGTCACAGTTCCTTGGGAGGCTGAAGTAGGAAGATCAGAAGTTCAAGGATATCCTGGGTGACTTAGCCAGACCCTGTCTCACAATGAAAATTTAAAGGGTTGGGGTTGTAGCTCAGTGGTCTCTGAGTTCTCTGAGTTCCATCCCTAGTACTGAAAAAAAAGTGAAAAATGTTTTAAAAATTAGAGTAGCTTGAAGAGATAAATTATTTATACACAAAGAAGACATACTGTCAGGCAACCTCCTTGTAATGAGTCAGGAAGCAAAGTACAGAGGAGTTGACAGGGAGAGACCAAGGGCAGTTTAGGAGAAAGAGGGCTCTTGACTGTGGTAGATAACACTAGATGCTTAGATGCTATGGTTTGAATGTGCCCCCCAAAGTTCATGTATTGGAAATTTAATCCTCAATGTAACAGTCTTGGGAGGTTGTATGAGTCACTTGTCATTTCTGGGACAAAATACCCAACATCCACAACTTAAAAGAGGAACTTGCTTTGGCTCACAGTTTCAGGGGGTTCAGTCTACAGTTGGTGGATTCCAAGGCAGAAAGGGCATGATGGAGGAACTATGGCAGCCAGGAAGCAGACAGAGAGAATGGAGTAGCTGGGAGAATACAGCCTTCAGGTCACACCCCCAGTGACCTGCCTCCTCCAGCAGGCCCCAGCTCCTAGGAGTACACTCAGCTAGGAAATCCACAGTGGGTTAATCCACTGGTGAGGACAGCACCCCCATGACCCAACCACCTTCTAAAAGCCCCACCTCTGAACACATCAGACTTTGGGGGACATTTTAGATACAAACCATAACAGAGGTGAAGCCATATAAAAGGCAATTAGGTCATAAGGATCCTGCCTTTATTAATGGATTATTGTTCTCATGGGTAAGTGGATTATCATGAAGCATGGCTTTGCTGTCAAAGTGGGTTAGCCCTCTCTTGCTTCCTTACTCTTATCTTTTGCCTTTCACCTTTCTCCTGGGGATGGTACAGCCTGCACCATGCTCCTGGTCTTCTCAGCCTCCAGAACCATGAGTCAAATCTCTTCTTTATGAATGATGCAGGCTCAAGAATACTGTTACAGCAACACAACACATGCTAAGACACTAGATAAACTCTACTTGAATAGTTTCATTCAATTCTCCAGTCAACCTTGTGAGGTGGGTATTATTTCTATCATTCCCATTTTACAGTTGCACACGCTGTTGTAGGAAGGTTAAATAACATTCAAAAAGTCCTAAAACTAGTTGGTGATGGATTCATTCAACTGGTGAAAGTCTATCTCCACAGCTGGGCTTAACACAGTCTTCTAGGAGAAACCCAAAGGCCCAGGGAGACGCACAAAGAGTAGGGGGAACCTGCAGTCAAGCGTTAGTGGAGACATGTCTGAATTTATACCCTGGAAGTGGGAGCAGAGGATAGTAGGCAAGAAGGAGAACACACAGAGTGAGCATCTGTTTTCATAAGCATCCCAGGGGATCAACCTGGGTGGGCGGCACAGAGGGCCAGGCTGGTCTGGAGCTCTCCCACCACTCAACACTGCTTGTCATAGTTAATTCCCTTCGCAGGGACAAAATACCCGACTCTCAAAATTTAAGGGAGGAGAGGTTTTTCTTGGTTCACATTTCAGCCCATAGGTGGCTGGCTCCAAGGAAGGAGGCACGCAGACGGGCAGAAGGGTGGAGAGAGGAGAGAGATAAACCCTTCCGGGTCACCCCCCCAGGGACCCGCCTCTTCCCACCCGACCACCGCATCGGGTAATCTAGTCACTCGCCCAAAGCCCGCCCGTGAGCACGTGAGGGGACATCCAGCGCCCCTGTCCTGTGGCGCCGACCAGCCGTCCCCTGCAGGCATCCTCGTCCTGGCTCTCACAGGTGCAGGGCCCCAGGTCCTAGGCCTGAGCACACGCAGTCCCCCGGGCCCGGCCGCGGGGCTTCCCAGGGACAGCTGAGGAGTCTGGTGACCCTCGGGCGCCCCGGCTGGTCCTCAGGTCTGAGGGACCAGGCTGCGCCCTCGGCCTGTGCTCTCTGCCTTGGGGACAGCACCCCCGAGCCGAGGTGACCGTCCCTTCGACCCCAAGAAAGCTGCAGGCTGTGGCCCTCAAGACCCCTGCGCCCGGGCCCCCGCGTTTGCAGACCCAGAAACTGCACCAACAGCACGCAGCGCCCGCAGCCTGGTGAGGGTGGACAGGGCCCTTCCGCAAGCTTCTCCCATGAGAGCCTCCCGCGCAGGACCCGGAAAGTGGAGGCGGGACTGTGGCTCCCCGGAGAAAACGTGTGGACTTAGCAGCGGCGCCTTCCCTTGGGGTTCCTCAAGGATTCACTAGAAAGCCAGCACGTGGCGCTGGCCTGTAATCCCAGCGCACGGGAGGCTGAGGCAGGAGGAGCTGGAGTTCAGGCCAGCCTGGGCTACACAGCAAGTTCAAGGACAGCCTGGACCTCGTAGTTACTCCCCACCTCGGAAAACTAAAAAGAAAGAAAGAAAGAAAAGAAAGCTTCACTAGGCAGCAGCAGAGTCACTATGTTAGCTTGAGGGGAGGGTATTAGGACCCCAGATCTTTACAGCCAACATTCTGAATATTTTTCCCCCCGTACCAGGGATCGAATTCAGGACCTTGCGCTTTCAAGGCAGGCACAGTACCACGGAGCTAAATCCCCGGCTGGCCAACATTGTGATTTGACCAAAAAGCTAAGTGATGTGTGTGTGGTGGGCTGGGGGTTGCGAGGCGTGATCTAGAATGGAGTGATTTAATTCCGGGCATCCCTCTGGCCGGCTCTGGGTGGGGAGCAAGTCCAAGGCGCTGAAGCTCTTCCACCATGTTTCACGTGTAAAAGGGAATAAGTTTCTTCCCTCCGGGTTGTTATGAGGAGAAATTGAGATAATGCATGTGATAATGTAAACTATTAAATGCCGTACACATGTAAGCCATTATCTCTTTAGAGATTTATGGCCCAAAGGAGAAAAAGAAACACGCTAATCCTGACTTCCAACAAGACTGCGGTGAAAACTGCGTTTCCCAAAGCCGTGGCGGCAGTGCCCTGAGAGAGACTGGCCAAGTCTTTCCAGGTTTTCTGAACCAGGACGCTTTCAGTGTAGCGTCAGTTAAAAAGAGCTTGCCGGGCCGGGGACTTAGCTCGGTTGTTCCACCGCCTGTCTCGACAAGCACAAGGTCCCGAGTTTGATCCCCAGTACCAAAAAAAAAAAAAGAAAGAAAGAGCTTGCCCTCTGTAACATCTGAGAGGAGGGAATGTTAGAAAATCCAAGATTAGGTATCAAAATAATGAGAAAGGAGACGACTGGAAAACATCTAGCTACACCAAGTAAAGTGGGTCTTTGGTGTTTTCTGCAGAATTCCTCAGGTCTTTGGAGGTCAGCACTTCAGGACCGATCTGCTAAGAAATGCCCTTGATCATCAGGCCCACCCTTTATTTACATCTTCATAGGCAAGCTGGGCCAATCCCTTTTATTTTGTTTTGAGACAGGGTCTCAATGTGTATGTAGTTCAGGCTGGCCTTGAATTCACTGTGTAGCCCAGGCTGGTCTCAAATTCTCAGTGATCCTCCTTCCTCACCCTCCCAAATGCTGGGATCATAGGCATGCACCACTACACCCTGGCTATATTGGACTAATCTCATACTCAGGATATCTGTGCTTTTGTCTTTAAGGCTCATCACTGTGATTTCAATTTCCTCATCAGAAGCCAAATGCTTACACAGAATCAGACCTTATGCACTCAGAGTAAAAGTCATAGACAAAAAGACTCTTACAAGGAAGAGACGAATAAAAGGACAAGACATGCTTTTCAATGAACAAAAAGAAACTAATAGTATAAATGAAACCAATTAACATATATCTTATAATATTTTGAAACAACATAATAGATAATTTGGGGGATTATTTGAACTTCTCCCTACTTCCTATTTACCTATAATCTCTCTCTCTCTCTCTCTCTAGATATATAGATATACCTAGATATACCTATATATCTATATATATATTTCTCTATTTTGTGATGGAATTTTATTTTTTCAGAGTTTTAACATTTTTTATTAATATCTACTATGTTACATTACAATAAATTTGAAAAGGCTTATGCACTCATTAATCAAAATTTATTGAGTGCCTTTCTGCCAGGCACAGGGCTACAGGCACACAAGCACAGAAAACCAGTAACCCCCAACCCTCGAGGGGTTCCCCTTCCCTTGGAGACAGTGGTTGCCTGCAGTCGGGTCAGTCTCAGACAGGTAACCCAGACAGGTGCGAGGCCAGGCTTGGAGCAGAGAAGCAGCCTGGGTTGAAGAGAGGGGCCTTGACCGTGTGACAGCTCAGCCATGCAGGGCCAGGTGACTGTGCCTCTCAAGTTTTCAAGAGAAGCCAGAAATCTGAATTTTTATGTGAAATGGTCTAGTTTTTAAACGCTGTCAGCTAATTCAGACTTTTAGGACAACACTCATGGAACCATCAAAACTCTTGCTATGGGCCAAGCTAGAGTGGTTGCCTAGTGCCCACGAGGCTCTGGGTTCCATCTCCAGTGATGCAGAAGAGCAAACAAAGAACCTTAATCTCTGACTGCCAGAGATGTAACTTCTGGGCTACAACTACCTATAACACTGAAAACTATTCAAAAGTATAACAAAAATCCAAGAAGATTGAGAAACACTGCTGTGTAACAGCTATCGCTAAAAGAAACATAAATGTCATGGACGTAAGACTTAGTCATTGTAACTATCCAAAATATGTATATGGGATTAATATATGCAGGCACCGCTGGGAATGGATATCTCCTCAATTATAACTTCTGTGACTCAGCCATCAGTAGCTCAGTTTATCCATAAAAAACAAAACAAAACTTTGGTTCCACCTAAGTAACAAAAACTCTAAATTCTCCAAAGCAAATGAATAGAAATGGTGTGAAGAACCTAGCATTTTGATAATCTGCATGTTTGCTGAATCTGCAATGCTTTTCCTGACCTCATCTATTCGGGTACTCAGAATACTTGAGTTTGGGAGAGGAATGTGGTATATACATATACACGACTTATATAATTGTCAGTTCCCTTTTTACAGTGTTACCCCATACAGTTTGCATTTGTTTTGCCAAACATGGCACCCAGTTATAGTTTGTTTATGTTTTCTCAGGGATTGAAAGTAAAGGGAGTCCTGAAGAAAGAAATACTGTCCAGTCAGCTTGGCCATCACTGGGGTAAGATTACTTCAAGAGAAAAAAAAAATAGGCAATGAATTTACTTGATCAAGACTGAGAATTAAATTATTTTCATTTTCAAATTGTTGCAAGAGGATTTTTGAAAAAAGAAAGGAAAATGTGCCGGGCATAGTGGTGCATAGCTACATAGCCAGCTATACTATATAGCAAGACTCTGTCTCAAAAGAACCAAAAAAAAAGGAAAAAGAAATGGAAAATGAATAGTAAGGAGGATGAAAGAAAAGTAGTACAGCCCCTATTATATGCAGTCCACATGGAAATAAGTATCCTGGTTTCACAGTCAAAGAGTATAAAACAATCATGAGCGATAAGCAGGGCCAGCCTGCTTCTTTCAGATGGCGGATGTCGCAGCCTGCACTGTAGCTTCTCTCTCCTCCGGTCTTCCCAGGGCTCCCTCTCTTCCAGGTCATCAGTAGCTCTCAGTCCTGCTAGATGCCCACCTGCGGATATTTTCAAGCACACCCATGCTGGGCCCCACCGCCAGAGATTTGGGTGACAGTGGGTCGAGATGCAGGTGACTGTCACGTGTGCTCCTGCCCCCTTCTCCGGCCGCCAGCTCCTTCTCCTCCTGTGTCTCCTCGAGCAAGTAAACGCAGCCCAGCCTGCTTCCTAGAGGAGCCTTCGAACCTGAGTCTCCTGTCCTCTCCTGTGCTTCAACGTCAGGTCTTTTCTTGGGTCAAACTCTCAATGGCTAATGTCCAGTATTTCTCTGAACATCTAACATTGCTTACCAGACCCTCCTTTTCTGACATTATCCTCTCTCAGGTGCTGTTTCCCCAATTTCTCAGACTTTCCTTTCTCCATCTCTTTCTTAGTCTCCCCTTCCTTTCCATACTTTATTAAATTTACCTCTTTGCAAATAACCTAGTTGTCCTTCAGGCAGTGAATGGACAAACCAGTGTATCTACCCCAGCCATAAAAAGGAATGGAGTACAAATACAGACAGCAACATGGAAACCTAAAAACATTATGAAATGTTTTATGAATGTATAAATGAAATTTGAATGTGTACTTGAGAATGTAAAATTGAAAAAAAGCCAGACACACAAGGCCACATACTATATCATTCCATTTATATCAAATGTCTAGATTAGGCAAATAGGTATAGACAGAAACAGATTAGTGGTTGCTAGGGCTGGGGTAGGCATGGGGAGCTTAATTGTGATAGAGTTTAATTGTGTTGGACTTTACTGTTGGAACAATGAAGATATTCATGAATTAGACAGTGGAGATAATTGTAAAACACTGGGCATATATATATATATATATATATATATATATTTTTTTTTTTTTTGGTACCGGAGATCGAACTCAGCTCCTTCTGCTTGCGAGGCAGCCGGTGGAACCACTGAGCTAAATCCCCTGCCCAAAAGTTGCAAAGATTTTTTTTCTTTTTTTTTTTTTTTTTGGTACTGGGGATCGAACTCATGACCTTGTGCTTGTGAGGCAGGCGTCAGAACCACTGAGCTAAATCCCTGGCCCATACACTGGGCATATATTAAATGTCACTGAATTGTATACTTTAAAAGAGTGAGTATGGTGATTTTGTTTTCAGTACTAGAGATTGAACCTAGGGCCTTTGATGAGCTATATTTCTAGCCCTTTTTAAAAGCTTTTTGAGACAGGGCCTTCTTAAGTTGTTAAATTGCTCAGGCTGGGCGCAGACTTGTGACCCTCCTGCCTCAGCCTCCCAACGTGCTGGGATCACAGGTGTGCGCCACCACACCCAGCTAGTATGGCAGTTTTTACATGAATTTTACTATGCTTCAAAATGCACCTTATTTTATTGAAAACAAGCATGGATGAGCTCTCCGGTGCCTGTTATAGACACTAGGACTCTTAAATCTGTTTCTCAAGCCCAGCCCTCCATCCTGAGCTCCAAGTCACTGAGTCTAAAGAGCAGAAGTCTCCAAAAGAAAGGGTCACCGACCCCTCCAGTTCATCATGTGAATGACTGAATGTGTCCCCTGTCCCCAAATCCTGACCCTCCTCTCCTCTTCCTGCCCCTGTTTATAACTGTCCCCTATGCCAGCGGCCAGGGTCATCCTAAGCTGCTTTTCCTCCTACCTCCCCACGCCGGCTCAGCTGTCTCGAGTCTGTCATCGCGTCTACCTCAGCTAGCCACCCTGCCTGGGCTTCTCATCTGGACGCGGCAGTAGTAACCCCACTGTGCCCAGTCCTGAAGCTTCTGACCTGAGTTCTCAGCCGCAGCATGGCCAAAACACACCAACCTGTCCATGTCACTCCCTGCTCACAGCCCTCCAGGGCTTCCATTGTAAGGTCCCCGCTCCCCTGCGCTCCCCTGCCTGTGTGCTCCGGTCCCCTGGGGCCTGGCTGTGCTTGGCCCCTCCCATCAGCCTCCTCTTAGGCACTCTGGGCTCCAGTAGAACCGTCTCTGCCTAGCTAGTATCGGGGGGGATCCGGTGTTTGTCACTTGGCATCTTCATCCACTTTAGGCCTGTCAAAGACAAAATAACAACAAATTTAGTCCAAAGATCTTCAGTGGCTTTTATCTGCTATCCTACATTTGGGCAATGCCTTGTCGCAGTGTTCTGGCGAGCTGAGCAAAACAGTTTGGTTTATAACAGAAGACTGAGGAACGCAGAAACAGAAAACGTAATGCAGGATGGTTATTTCAAAGGCACTTTCCCTGTAGTGGCAAAAGCAGTGGGTACCTTTTACCATGCAGCTAAAACTGGCTTGTTTGGGGACTTCACTATAATCTTTCTCTCTGTTCTGATTTCTCAGAGTCAGGTAGCAACTTAGTTTCAGCTTGGTGATGAGGAACTTCAGTATGAGTGACTCCATTTTCATTTGGCCAGATGGGTCTAGTGCAGGTGTTCAGTCCAAACGAGTGGCCCCATGAGGTGTGGTGGTACGTGCCTATAATCTCAACAGTCAGGAGGCTGAGGCAGGAGGATCACTGAGAGTTTGACATCAGCCTAAACTAAATAGTGAGGCTTTGTCTGAAAAAACAAATAAATGACAGTGGCCTGACAGAAATTTTATTCAACAATCTTTGATGCTGAAGGACGTGTATCTTTGTGATTATGGGCAATAACCAAACCAGAGATTATACTTTCGGCTGTACTTTTCACACTAACAGTAAGAAAATCCCAACATTCTTGAAAGACAGCCCAGTGGGGCTTTCAGTGGGAGGGAGGGCATTCTCATGACCCTCTGTCCTGCAATTAAGACAGAGCAGGAACTGCCTTCGGATGTTTGGCTCTGTGTACATGGAGGAGAGGGCCACAACTGTCACTCTGTGGCAATAAATTGCCAATTTAATTATCTATTAATGTCCTGCAAACTGTAAGGCATTTGATATTTTCCCTGAGAAAACATCTCCAAATTGTCAGCAGTCTCCCCTGCATCCTAATTATTGTGTCACTAACTGTGTTGGTTTCATTTCTTTCTTCCACAAAATGGGTCCCTCAGCACTGGCTGATCATAGTTATCATTTTTTAATGGCCAAATTTGATGGATTTACACAGTTTCCCCAAAGCCACTGGCCACTGGGGCCTTGTGCATCAGTGTAGACAAATGTGAGCTGAGTAATTTTGTCTCGGCCATTTGTCAACACCTCAGAGGAGGGTGTTGGTGGCACAGGGCGGCAAACAAACTGCAGTAGTTCTGAGTATGAATCTGGCTGTTCTTTCTGCTACAGGATGAAACTCATGATGCTAACCATTATACCTTTAAATGGTATAGTTTTTTGTTGATAATACAAGGTAGTTTAATTTGTATTACCATAATTCTTGGCCTACCAGTTGAAGGTAGGATACCACCAAAAGAGCCAGACATTTAGGCTACAATAAAAACAATTACAAAAACATTGATAGTTAACAATCAACAAATCCATCCTATACACTAGACCCTGTTCTGTGTGCTCTGTGTATACTGACTCCTTTAATCCTCCAAAAACTCTGTAACATAGGCATTGTTACTATCCCCACTTTTTTCTCAGAGAAAACACCCCAAAATTGTCAGCAGATGGGAAACTGAGGTACAGAGCATTTTA
Organism: Heterocephalus glaber; assembly: GCF_053883595.1. NCBI lineage: Eukaryota > Metazoa > Chordata > Mammalia > Rodentia > Bathyergidae > Heterocephalus > Heterocephalus glaber. The sequence goes on from NW_028258143.1 coordinate 53,480,862, forward strand.
CTAGGGTTACAGCGCCAGGCAGTTTTCGTCCAGAGCCTGCACCCTGGGAATCATTGTCCTCACCAGAAGCCACAGGCCTCCATCATCACCAACAAATATGTGCTGAGAACTAGAACAGGAGTGCAGCCACCCCACTAGCCTTCACCTTTAATCCTTGCAGCCAGCCCTTGAGGAAGCACCTTTGCCATCCCTCATCTCATGGAAGAGAGCATGATCTCTGAACAAGAGCTCTACTGAACTCCACCGCTGTGAGAGCTGCTCCTAAGGCAAGGATCTGGGGCAGGCCCTAAATGAAAGGACCTGCATGGTGGGAGGGACACTTTCAAGGCCCAGGAGGCCCGCTGGGGAGTGGTCAGGGCTGGGGCTGGGGCAGCAGGGGCTGGAAGCTACATGGTGGGCCTGGTGAGCCTTCCACTGACAGGCAGTAAAGTAGTGCTCAAACCAACACGCACATTTACACAATGTAAAACACAAAAAGGGATGTGAGGTCATGTGGAAAGGTCATAGGATCAAGGCCGAAAAGCTCCCGATGTCCAAAACTAGGACGATTTGAGCAATAAAATAACAACAGCATTGGATTATAACCCAAAGAATAACACACACATCCATCAGTGCATACTGGTATAAATAATTAACTGAATAAATAAATAAATACGTGACTAGAAGAGACAGACTGTTCTTATGGAAGGAGCCCAAATTACAAAAGTAGAAGAATGAAGGAATCAGGAAATCACCATTTGAACCCCACAGTAATAACTGCTGCAGGACAGGTTTATGGATGCATGCTAAACTTAGAGGGTGAAACTATAAGGAGAAACAGAACCTTTGTGTAGTCTCAAAGCATCTATCCAAAAATATTAGTTAACAGCTGGGTGTGGAGATGCATACCTGTAATCCCAGCACTCAGGAGGCTGAAGCAGGAGGATCATCTTAATTAAGTTCAAGGACAGCCTCAGTTACATAGTGAGTTAAAGGTCAACCTGAATTACAGAGCAAGAACCTGTCTCAAAAAAGAAAACACCAAAAAAAACCCCACCAAAATCCCAAATATTAGTTATTATGGTGGTTTTAATGTTCAAAAATTCTTTGATACTATGTCTTCCAGAGAAGAAAGGAGACTCCTTCCCCTGCTCATCCCCAGAGTATGGGCTGAACTTAGTAATTTACCACTAGCAGATAGAATATGTAAAAATAAAGTAATAACTCCAGAGTGGCGAAACCTGGCAGGCACCACCTTAACCTAGTGATCAAGGTCAACAGCAGCTGTCGCCTGACATGGGGAGGTCATGCACTGCTGATGCGCTGAAGGAGAAGGGACATCCCTTATTCTTCCCCAGTGTGGTCAGGGGCATGAACACTACAAAAACCTAAATCAAAGGAAAGGGTCTACAAAAAACCCAACCAGTACTACTCCAAAGTCTCAAGGTCATGAAAAACAAGGAAAGCCTGCAAAACGGCCACTGACCAGCGATGCCTAAGGCAGCCTGACAGCGGAGTATTGTGTGGCATCCTGGGTTGGTTTCTGAACAGGAAGAAACATTAGTGGGAAAACTGGTGAAATCTAAATAAAGTCTGTATTTTAGTTAATAGCCTCCTGTCAATGTTAATCTCTTAGTTTGTATAACTAAGCCCTGGCTACGTGATCGGGGAACATCAGGGGACGATGGATACACTCTGAGGGACTCTGAGGGCTTTCAGCAGGGAGCACCCCGAAGCTGTGGTTGGCTGGGAAGCTGTTGAGGACACCTGGCATTTGTCACCTGTGTTCTGACAGCCTCCTGGTTCCACACATTACCTCAGTGGACTGGGCCGCTTCACCACAGACTCATGATTTTTCTCTATTAGCTTTGGCAACCCTGGGAGAGAAGTAGAAAAAACAGGCACTGGGGTTAGAGAGTGGCAGAGCAGACATGGAGACAGGTCCGTCTGACAGTAACAGCTCAGACGATCTCTGCGGCGTTTCAGCTGTGGTGAAAAAATTTGCTATTAACATGGATAAATACAAATAAAATAAATACAAAGCTAAAACACAGAAGAACATCTTCTAAATAGCAGCAAAAGAAAATAAAAGTATCTTCTGGCATTTAAAATAAACCCAGGAAATCAGAATAAAATATAGATCTTAATAATATGTCATGATTGGTTCATTGATTTTAACAAATGTCCCATGCTACAGTGAGGTATTAGTAATAGGGAAAGTTGGATGTAGGGGATATGGGAATTCTCTATGCTATTTTCTCAATTTTTCTCTATGCTAAAATTATTTTGTCTAAAAACAGTCTTCGTAGTAAGAAATAAAAATCGGCTCCACCTGTGGCATAGGACAGAGACTCCCTGACAGCCGCAGAGCCGCCCTCGAGGAACTGGAGAGAGGCCCAGAGAGAAGGCAACGAGTGGCAGGAGCAAGAGCCACTGATGCCAGGCACGGGGGAGGAGGCACAGTCCTGCCTAAGAGCAGAAGGAAGGGACAGGATGACAAAGAGAAGTCCTGCGCCCCACGCGCCCTCCCCACCGTGACCGCTCGCCCCAGCGCTTGCCTCTTACCCTGTTCTGCTGCCTCCCTGCACCAGCTGCCTTCTAACAGGCTGCCAGGCTGAAAGATCATGCGGGACACAGTGCCGCCCCCCGCCCCGCTCTTTCCCATCCTGCCTCTGGCTCCCCCTGGGCCACTGGGGGTCGGGGGTGGAGCTCACTGGCTGGGCTCTGAGCCCCATGCCGACCTCTCCCACTGTCTCTTGGGAACCTCCCCTGCTCTTTACCCACTGGGACGGCAACTGAAAGTGACTTATGTTTATTGTCTGTTTTTCAACTCAGTCTTTTTTTTTTCTTTAAATTTTGAGAAAGAGCCGGGTGTAGTAGTGCATGCCTGTAATCCCAGCACTCCGGAGGCTGAGGCAGGGGGATCGCTTCGAGGCCAGATTGGGCTACCTAGTGAGTTCAAGGCCAGCCTGAACTACATAGTGAGACCTTGTCTCAAAAAAACCCCAAAAACTAAATAAATAAGTAAATAAATTTTGAGACAGAGTCTCGCTAAATTACTAAATTACCCAGGCTGGGTTCGAACTCACCATTCTCCTGCTTCATTCAGCCTCGAAGAGTGCTGGGATCACAGGCGTGCGCTACCCTGCCCAGCTATTGTCTAGTTTTCTTCCTCTTTAGAACATGAACTTCAGGAGGGCAGAGATTTAGTACGCTTTGTTCACTGCAGTGGCACCCCACACATATTTGTTCAATGAGTGCAGGCTCATTATCTGTACCGTTTCGTATGGTTGTCGCTAGCTGTGTGTGGCACTTACAATCTGTCCAGTGAGACTGAAAGACTGAATTTTAAATTCTAATGTACACAGCCCCTGTGGCCAGTGACTACAGTGCCATCTAGGAGCCAACTCTCCAGCTCCTAAGGCCCACTCTGCCCTCGAGGGTGGAGAGTTGCTCAAGGCTGAAGCAGCAGAGTGACGGCGCCGGTGGGTCAGCCTGCCCTGGGGACCTGGGCTGCTGAGCTTTCTGGTTCTCTCCGGGCAGGCAAACGTGGGATGCACATCCTGCATGGAAGCATTTTCATTTTACGCAACTGAGCAGAGCTGCAGTGTGCTCGCCAGGCCCTTCAAAACGTGCAGCTTGTGAGAGCTTGGCCCCTGGCCAAGGGAGTCTCCAGCTGCTGACTGATCCTGCCTGGAAAGTCAACTTGGAAGAGACAAAAATGTCCTAATCCTCTTCCAAAGCACTCTAAGTAAGTTTATCCAGTGACCTGTAAAACCAAATTAGTAAAGGGACACTTTAATTCCAGCTTGTTAGAGAGCTTCTAAAATCTTTGTGAAAGCCAACGCAGCAAATTCTGTGCAGGGGAGCCGAGAAACATCCCATTTCCAAAAGTGAAATGTCCTTGCTTCTTCCCCCCCTGGTTCTCTTACCCACGTGATTCAGCACACAGAAGACCCTTTCTGGGGCTGTCACAAGGATCCCTAGGGAAGGTAGGAACCGAGTCTTCAAGAAGAGAAACCTAGGGCCAGGGCTTTAGCTCAGAGGTTCTGGCGCCTGCCGAGCAAGCACCAAGTCTTGAGTTCGATCTCCAGTATCAAAAATAAGAACAACAACAAAAAAAAAAAAGAGGAGAAAGCTACAGTAGCCCAGTGAGATTAAGTGAGTTTTCCCCAAGTTCTGCCAAGTCCAGTCCCAGTTCTGATCTGCTGACTCTAGCAGCAGCCCATCTGTGCTGTTCTTTTTACTACCTCTGGAGCTGACTTATTGCACAATCTCAGGAAATAGTCCATATGAAATCCTGGCCCACAGAGTGTACATGTTCTGGTTTTTATTCTGCAACTTTTTCATAATGCGTGTTTTCCTTTCCCATAATGTCATCTGGAAGCAATTCCTCCCAACAGCTGGATTTGCTTTCACAATCGGTAAACACATAAAATGGAAGGCCAAGGGAGATTCAGAGACTCACCAGAGGAGCCCCGCCCCTGCCCGCTTGGCTCGCCTTCTGAGGCTTATCTTGGGTTTCCGAACAAGCTTCCTCAGAATGGAGAATGTCTTCAAACAGGCGACCCACATTTCATTCCTCCCCTCAGAGGGTCAATATGTTATGTGGGGTGGGGGTGGGGGGTTCAGAATACTTTACAGATAAAATTGATCAGATGCAGGCCAGATTGCCAGCTACCAAGGTCTGTGCTCCATGCAGAGGCCAGCAGGGCAGCATCTTCCCAGTGTCTCCACCGAGGTACAGTAAGGACCTCGGGTCCCCTGGGGACCTCCAGGAGAGCAGCACCTTCCAGTGTCAATGCCACCAGAACCCACAAAGAGAGGACACAGCCCAAAGGGCACTCAAGGGCCATTGAGAGAGACGGATGGCCCTCAGACATGCTATAGATTCAAACAGAAATGCTGCTGGCTCTGGAAGTGCCCAGGCTGAGCGCACAGCTGTCTTCGCCTGCAGGGCTTGCAGGGACCCCTGGTCTGGGGACTCAGCAATGGGGCCAGCTAGAGTACAGCATGGGAGACAAAGCTCAGGCTCCAGGCTCCCCTCTTTTCCATCCAAGTTTCTGGTACTTGGGAAATCAGCTGAGCACGTGGCTGAACTCTCAGAAGTGCAGCAGGAACACCTAGGGCAGCTGGACAGACCGGGTCTAAGTCATGTGGCCAGCTTTGAGGTGGGCAAGGAGGCTTCTTTCTATGCATTACCCACCCTCTAGACAGCCAGGGCCCCTGCTTCCCATGAAGAGATCTTCCCAGGATCCTGTGAAGCTCCCCAGGTAGAGATGGGCATCCTACCCGCTGGACAACAAAAGGGGCCAAGCCCCCCAAACCCCAGGGAGACTCCACGGAAGATGGCTGCCTGCCCTCTGCACGAGCTCCTGCACCCTTCTATCTCCAATGCCTCTCTGTCTTCCTCTTCCGGTCTGGTGGAAGGGTTATCTTGTTCAGGGCCAGGGCAAAGAAACTACATACATTTCACCCACACACACAAATTTTGTGGTCTCTTGCCTGGAATTTTAAAAATCCATGAGTTTCTGGTTCCATGCCAGGGCTCATTCCTTCAGACCTGGCCACTCATCAGGCTGTCTGCGCCTGGAGGGTACTCAGAGGGACTAGGACAGAGGGTAGCGGGGTGAGCATGGTCCACTGGATGACACTCCCCAGCCATCCTCCAGATGACAGAGAACAAAGAGACAGCAGCCACATGCAGTATATAGGCCCTGTTTGCATCCTCATTCAAACAAACCAACTGTAAAGACACATTTTGGGATTATCAGGAATTACAAAATATTAAAGAATTGTTCATTTTGGTGTGTGATTTTGTTGTTATAGAAGAAAATCTCCTTATCTTTTTGTTTGGTTGGCTTTTGGTTTTTTGAAACAGGGTCTCACTATGTAGTCCAGGCCAGCTTTGAACTCACTATCTTTCCCAGGCTGGTCTCAAACTTGGGGTCATCTTGCCTCAGCCTCCTGAATGCTGGAATAACAGGCATGTTGCCACCATCCCTGGCTCTGTCTTTACTGTTTCAAAGGTGTATATTGAAGCATTTAAGAGTAAAATGTAATGTAATGTCTGGGATTTGTTTTGTCTTGTTTTGTTTTGTTTTGGTACTGAGGATTGAACTCAGGACCTTGTGCTTTCGAGGCAAGTGTGACTGATCTAAATCCCCAGCCCTGGGATTTGTTTTTATTTTTTTTATTTTTATTTTTTTGGGGGGATTTGTTTTTAAATACTTCAAAAAGCAAAGCAAAAAAAGAACAAAAAAAAGAAAAGAAAAGAAAAGAAAAAGGAAGGAAGGAAGAAGGAAGAAAAGAAAAGAAGCAAATATACCAAGGTGTTAATGGTTAAATCTAGGTGATGTATATGTGAGATTCTTTACACTATTCTCTCCACTTTTATTTAATGAATTTTTTTTTTTGGTAGTAAAAAGCCTGAAATATAAAGAATCCTTACAAAAACTCATGGAGAGGGCTGGGGATGTAGCTCAGTGGCATTGCGCCTGGCTGGCAAGTACAAGGTCCTGAGTTCGATCCCCGGTACCAGGAGGAAAAAAAAACAACTCATGGAGAAGGACCAGTACACACCTGTTTCCATGCCTTGGTGGTGACTGAATCCTCCCAGGGAAGTGACCAGGAGGGGCCTAAGATGACTCTGTCTCTCGAGGCCCTGCAGCCTCTGCCCCACTTGCAGTTTCCAGGGCTGTGGCTTCCTCCTGCCCAAGCTGCCAGGGGAAAGCAGGACACAGACTGTCACAGACTGTGTGCCGCTGAGTGACAACCAAGGACAGTTCCTGTCATTACATCCCAGCTGCTCCTGCTGCCCGCCCTAGGTTTGAGTGCTGCCCCATCTGCGCGCTGACTGTGACTCCTTCTCCAGCCTCCCCAACACTGGGCACAGAGCCGGGGAGGAAGCTGTCCCTGGGTGGGGACAGCGTCTGCTAAGAGCCAAAGCCTGGCCAGACACACTCCCTCTGGCTGGCCTGGCCCAGCCTGGGCACTGACTCCTGCTTGTCTTCCTGGCCTGTAACATAGGCTTTTCTAGGAAACTCTTTTCCTTTCTCCCCTCTGCCTTGAAATATACTTGATTTTGCTTATTTTTTAGGTATATAAACTATTTACTAATTCGAAGGCCTACAGAGGTCTTCCTTCTTCGACATGCCCTTGCGTGCAGGCCTCACACATGAGGGCTGCAGAGGGGGTGCAGCCTCTGGGGGTCCTAATCATCTTCACTCACTCTGGGTCCTCACAGAGCTTCGCATCCAGACCACTGGGCAAGCCAGCTGTTTATCCAACCCTGACTTCCTTCTGTCTGTTCAGAACCAGTGTGGGACCTTGCTCTGGTGGGGATTCTGTGTGACAGTGTGCACACTTTCCCATGATCCTCAGCGAGCACTCCAGCCCTCTGGTGAGCTACACCCGATGTTTTATTTCCCTTTACACCCTGGAGGAAAGGGTAAGCAGGGCCATGCCTCATCCTTTCCTGTGCTGACCACAGCACCAGCCCTCCAGAGGGAAAGGGAAGGTAGCATGTGGAGAGGTAGGACCCGGGGAATTGGTTGCTGAAATCTTGCCTGAGTGATGAGCAACTCATAAGGAAAGATTCCTCCTGCAGAAACAAAAGGTAATTTTTTAAAAAATTCTAGTTGTACTTTATCTGTCAGGTTTAATATTTGATGTTCATATAGTTTTCTAGCTGGGTTCTCCAGCTTTGCTTTTTTTCCCTGCCTTCTTTATAGTTTCCATCTTTGTCTCAGTAATAAGGTAAAAAGAACTACAAGTCATCAGATGCAGCTACTGAACTTGGGAGCCTGAGGCAGGAGGATTGCAAGTTTGAGACCAGCTTAGGCAATTTAGCAAGACACTGTCAAAAAAAAAAAAAAAAAAAGAAGAAGAAAGGCTGAGGATGTAGCTTAGTGGTAGACTGCTTGCTTAGCATGTGTAAGACCTGGATTCAACCCCTAGTCCCTTACCAAAAAAAAAAGAATTTACAAAAGTTGAAAATGTTGCCTAGCCCTAATTGAACCTAAGTACTTTGTAGGCAGGAGTGTTGTGTGTCATCTGGTCTTGTACATTGCTACCTCTCAGTGCCTAAACCTGGGGCTGGCACGAGGTGGATGCCCAAACTCACTGCATACATGGACTGACGTTGCGTTGGGATACTTGTGCCTGCGTGTCCCATTCTACCACACATTACTGTTGTGCCCTTTACTTCAGTCCTAAATAGGTCACGAGAAAGGTCATGGTCCATGCAATAGAAATAGACAATTGCTGGAACCCCCAGAAGGCCTAAAGTGCTGGGTGGCAGGGAAGTTTATTTCCTGCCCCAGAAATCTGGCAAAAGAATTCCCTTGAGGATTTAAGTCTCAGGAAAAAACAAAAAACAAACAAACAAAAAAACGCCCTGAGGAAGCACACAGAGAAGGGGAGGTCTTTTCCAGGGCCACGGATGAACGGTATTTGGACATCACTTAAGAAAGGGACCCGGTGCCAGCCGGACTTGTGCTTCAGTTTAACCAGGTTCCTGCAAACTTGCTCGTGGGAAGGAAGATCAGAAGTGCTGGCGATCATTACTGAAGGGGATTCAGAGAAATTATGGCCTACTCTGGTTGAAGAGAGAACAAGTCTCGGTCTTTTTTTTTTTTTTTTGGGCGTCAACTTCTATTGAAATATGCTGTTGTCAAATCAAAAAAGGGATAGATGTGAAATTTTACAACTCTGATGAAAGTGAAATAAAAGCAGATCTGTATCATCTTAATCAAAGCGTGTGCCACCTGAATTGGCTCCCTGGTTTTTCCCTTGGCCCTGGTGACGCTCATGTGCTGGAGGTGAAGCGTTTGTTAAAGAAGAGGGGTTTTGATTAAGTGCCACACTTAGTGTGATGTGACGTGCTCTGTATTATTGCAAGGGAAGACTGGGAGCTAGGAGAAGCTTTCTAGCTAGCTCCCAATATAAATTAGGAGTCTTGGGGAATGGGTGCTTCGCAGTTGGCCTTGATCTTTCAAGGGCCCAAAGAAAGCATGTCTGTGAGTGTGCACACGTGTGCGTGTGTGTGGAGCGATGGCAGGGAAGCCGCTTCCAGGTGCCTGCGTTAATGGGCTGGGTACCCTCTTGGAGTCTGCCTTCCGATTGTAACACGGGCTGTGGTTCTAAGTTCGTCCTTATTCTTGATGTACCAGGGGAAGGTCTAGGGCCTTTTACTCCTTTGGAGCTCCAGCGTCACTGCTGCACAGAACTGAAGTAGGAGAAGTGGGAGGAAGTGCTCGAAGCGCTGGTGCCATTTCCATGCCCGAGCTGTGGATACCCCCCACCCCCCAGAAAGGAGAACAGCAAAGTCTGTCTCCTCCCTCCAAATCTAAGCTGTTCAACACCCCTCCAGATCCCGATTCTGGTGAGAGCTCGGAGAGAGTGGGGGTGCAGAGAAGGCCCCCGCTGACCTGCAAGGCTCTGAGGACGGGACATGGAGGAGGGAATGGGACTTCAGGAAAGGGACCCTCTCGCCCAGTGGCCACCCCGTCTCCAGCGTAGCCATCCTAAGATGCCACTTGTGTGAGTCCCTGGCCCCTTCAAAGTCTTCAGTACTCCTTGTCCCTCCCAATTCCGACAAAGGCAAAGCCACAATTCATCCTCAGGCCTGTCTCATCCCTCTTGGCTTCTCTGAGACTCAGCAGGAAGCAGCGCTCTGGAAAGGAGAGTAGGGAAAGATAATACAGGAAACCCCAGCCAGGGATGGCGGCCCCCTCCTGAAATCCTAGCGATCTGGGAGGCTACCCAGCCTGGACAATTAGTGGGTCCTTGTCTCAAAGTAAAAAAATAAAAAGAGCCAGGGATGCCGGGTGTGATGGCCCATGCCTATGATCTCAGCACTTGGGAGGCTGAGGCAGGACTGCTGTGAGTTCAAGGCCAGCCTGAACTACATAGCGAGACCCTGTCTCAAAAAAAAAAGACAGAAAGAAAGAGGAAAAAAAGGCCTGAAGATGTAGCCCAGTGGTACAATCCCCCTGGGTTCAATCCCCAGTACAAATCATCATCATCATCATCATCATCATCATCATCATCATCATCCTCCTCCTCCTCCTCCTCCTCCATGATGTTGAATACTGAATGAAAAGGCTCCAAAGTATGTTGCTGCTTTAAGGAAGAGACAGAAAGGTAATAGAGATGCACTTAGGTTTTTATTGCTACACTCAAAGACAATGTTTCAAAGATATGAAAATTATAGAAGTCTTAACTGACAATTGTTTCTTGAGGTGGGAGAAAGTATGAATATGTGTGTAAAACAGCAAAGGCTCCTTGAACCTGGCCTTCCTCACCTGCTGACTCGGGTCCTCCCCTCCCCAGCAGTCCCACCCCACAGCTTCTGCCTGCTGCCTCCTCACAGCTGTCACCACCACCTGGACCATTTCCAGCCTCATTCTCCCTTGAATGTCACCTGCTTTACAGTCGAGTTGAGCATCTGTGAGCCTGTAGGGGAGTTACTCCGGGCCTCAGCTGACTCATCTGTAAAATGGGGCCTGGTGCGGGGTGGGGCGGGGCGTGTATATTGGTAGCTGCCAGCCCCGTTTCTCTGTCCTGGCCCCTCACCTGGGTTCAGACTGGAGACCCCTGTACATGGAGCACCAAGCCAGAGACCCCTAGCCCTTGAGCATCCCATCCTTCCACCTTTCTCCAGCCCTGCGCCTCCACCCTTGGACTCCAGTGAGACAAGCTCCAGGGTCCCCGTGGGTACTGACATCTGCGGGTCCCAGGTCCCTTTTATAAAAATGATGTAGAGGAGGCCGGGGATTTAGCTCAGTGGTTTCACTGCCTGCTGCACAAGCACAAGGACCCGAGTTCCATCCCCAGTACCAAAAATAAATAAATAAATAAATAAATAAATAAATAAATACAAACTGATGTAGAGTTAGGCGAGGGTCGTGGGGTGGCCAGAGGCCGAGGCAGTGGACCTGCTGTCAGGGCACTTGCAGGGACCCAGCAGTGCTTAGCACCCTACAAATTCGAGTTTTGCTTTTTGGAACTTTCTGGAATTTGTTTTCTGAATATTTTTAGTCAGAGGTTCAGTCAGTTTAAATCCAGGGATTCTGAATCTGAATGTTTGGGATTTGATGTCTGGGGCATCAGCCAAGTTCTCTAGGACCGGTCCCTGCCCTCGGGTCTCCCAGGGCTTCGGGGGACAGGTGATTACAGTCTGGTGAGGAAAGCACTGGACAAAAGCAGTGCAGGCCGGGGAGGGGCCCGTCTGGCCTCAAGTCAGGCAAGCATGTACTAATAAAACTTTAAAAACAAAGAAATAAATTCCTAGTTCCCAAAGAGTGGGACTGTTGAGGAGCCTGGGCCAGATGTCAGCAGGAAAGGACTTGAATAAAAGCTCATTTTGGAGCCGCTCATGGGTGAGACAGGACCCTAAGGACTCTTCCTGCCTCAGGGAAGATATAAGGATGGCTTGGCTGGCACCACCTCCCAGCCCCAGGCACCTCGGCACAGGTTTGAAATGTGTGCCTGTTCCACATCTTACGTCACTACACTGCATCGCTGTTTCTGAGACATTCTATGTAACTTATAGTCAGACATGTTGCTACATGTCTGTAACCCAATGCTCAGGAGGCTGGGGCAGGAGGAGCTCAAGACCAGCCTGTGCAATCTAGCAAGATCCCATCTCAAAAGAATAAATAAACCTGGTATGGTGGTGTACACTTGTTATCCCAGATACTCCAAAGGCTGAGGCAGGAGAATTGCAAATTTGGGGCCAGCTTTGGCAACTTAGTGAGATCCTGTCTCAGAAGAAACGGGGCTTTGGATGTAGCTTAGTGGTAGAGCACTCACGTAGCATGTACAAGGCCCTGGGTCTGATCTCTAGCACTGTAAATAAATAAATAAAATTATTAGCCAGGCATGGTGGCATATGCCTATAATCCAAGCACCCAGGAGGCTGAGGCAGGAGGATCACACTGAGTTCAAGGCCAGCCTGGGCTACATAGTGAGTTCAAGATCATCCTGAACTACAGTTTTAGATTTAAGAAAGGCCAGCACCATGTCCTCTCAACAACCCTGTGGGGGAAGGCACTACTGTTGCCTTCACACTGCAGATGAACCTGAGCTGAGGGATGTGAAGGAACTTGTCCAGGTCACACACAGATGTAGGTGGTGATGCCCTGCCCATTTCTGGAACCACTCAAATACAGGATGTGGGCAGAAACCAGGGGAAACTGAAGCCTCAGGAAACTGAAGCCTCGAGATGGAGGTTATGGAGAGAAGGGACAAATTTGCCTTAGTTTGGTGACTTTTCTCATTGCTGAGACAAAATACCTGCCACCCAAAGTTAAAGGAGGAAAGGTTTATTTGGCTCACAGTTTGCAGAAGTTTCCGTCCATAGCTGGCTGGCTCCAAGGCAGGGGGCATGGTGGAGGGGCACTGCAAAGTTCATGGCAGGCAGAAGGCAGCAAAGCAGCAAAGTAGTGATGCAGCAGCAGCAAGTGACAACAGTGGCCCTCTATCTGTTCCTTATATTCCATCCAGGCTACCCACCCTAAGGCTGGGGCACCCTTAATCCTACCCAGAACTGTGCCAAGCCAATCAGTGGACTAATTTAGCAATCACATACCCTTAAACCCAGCATCACACAATCTATATCCAGCCACCTCTGAAAAGCCCCTCCTAAGACCACACGAGGCTTTGGGGGACATCTAAACACAAGCCATAACAGGGTTCAAAGGGAATGGCCCATATTTTAGGAGTGTCCATGAAGGAGAAGCAACTGTATGGAGCAGGAGACCTGAAGAGGGCTGGGTGCGCTGCCTCCTGGGTGTTGGAAGGGAGGGAGGCTCAGCTGCAGGTGTGAGGGCTGCCAAGGCGGAGTCACAGATGCGTTTGGCAAACCGGAGGTGGACAGCGTGGCTCACCGGGGGATATGGGAGCGAACAAAGGCACTGACTAAAGTAGGGATTAGGCCTAAAACCCTTCTTCTGGGAAGTGCCTATTCATTTCTGGTGCCATTTTTTGTTTGGGTCTTTTATTTTGGGGGAGTCTAATTTTTTGAATTCTTCATATATTCTAGATACTAGTCTTCTATCTGGGGAATAGCTGGAAATTTTTTTCCCATTCTGTAGGTTCTCTCTTTACTCTGTTATTTTCTTTGCTGTACAGAAGCTTTTTAATTCGATACGACCCCATTTGTTAATTCTTTTGCTTTGTTTTGGTTTAGCTTTTGGTTTTTTGATACAGTGTCGCGCTATGTTGTTCAGGGTGGCCTCAAACTCACAGCAATCCTCCTGCCTCAGCCTCCCATGTTGATTCTTGATGTTATTTATTGTGCAATTGGGATACTAATAAAATATTTAAAAATAAAATAAAATCCTGTTAGTCCCCTTCTCTGCAATCCAGGCACTATTGTCCTGGCTACCCCTCTTCCCAAGTCACATGTGGGCCAGAGACACTCAGGATCGGTGGTAAGGATGGGGGTCAGGGCAGTGGGGTGCAATGGGGTCTGAAGATGGACTTTGAAGTTTATCAAAGACTTGTCTTTGTTGGGAAGAAAGGAGGGAGAAAGTGACGTCTGGTTCTCCCTGAACTGGAAGGGTTGGCAGATAGGAAGAGAGAATGAATACACTGGACACTGCAACTGCTCCATCACCCACCACACAACTGGCCAACCGAGCTGAAAGGAGAGGTTTATCTTGGCTCACAGTTTGTAGAGGTTTCATCCACAGTCAGCTGGCCCAAGGCAGGGCAGCATGGGAGAGGGGCAGCAGCTCATGGCATGGGGGTGGGGAGCAGAGTGAGATCAAAGGAGGAGGGAGGAGATGGACCCAGGCCATGTCCCCAGTGCCCACTCCTCCAACCAGGACATCATCCCGTTCAGCCATAACACACCAATCCAGTCACCTCCCCAGCCCCACCTGGGAGCACATGAGGTCTGGGGGTATTACAGGCAGCTAAGCTAGATAGAAATTGATATACAGTCAGAGAGGGACTGGGTTCTCAAGGACATCAACACAAAAATAAAGATGCCAGAATTGTGACTGGAGGTGCATCTGAAGAAGGCCAGGCCACAGGATAAAGATGCAGTGGCCAGGCCTATGTGCCTCCCTAAGGGATAAACAGTAACTTGAGATTATACTGTAATGAGCACCAGCTGGTCCAGTAGGTCGAGATAGGCATCAGTCAGTCGCTCAGGTGGTTGGGTGACCAAAGCATCTGGACCCATCCCTTCCCAAAATGCCTTCGTTCTTTCCTTGTACCCTTGCTAAGGGACTTGTTTCCCTATTGCATCCTTAGCTAAGCAGCCATACTTGTAATCCTTTAGGTTGATGGTAGTTTGACTCACGTTGTGCCCACATTGTAATGACTTTGCTGTATAAATTACCTGACGTAGGGCCTTGGTGGTCACCCCATTCAGGACCCCTCCTGGAAAATAAAGAGCTATTCTTCTCTACTTATTTCCAATAAAACTCTCCTGACTTCTTCCTTTGGTTTACGACTTCATTCCTCAATGTCGTGGGACCACGAACTTGGCATCTCTGACATCTAGCAGGTTGAGAGCTACATTTCTTCTCTTTCAGCAAGACATCCAGCTATAAACCCTAACAGGAGCCTCCTTTATTGCCGCAGAACAGAAGGCTGCAGCCCTCGCCTCGGTGTTTCCCCTGAGGTGACAGCTCACAGTCAGCCCTGCAGAAAGAAGGAAATGAGGCCAGCAGCTTAAATGATGCTGGCTCCACTGGCCTGGAGTGTGACACTGGGCACCAGACCACAGTCTGCCTGCTGAGGCCACAGGTCACCAGGACAGCCAGAGGGCTGGGCCTTCTGAGAAGAGGGGAAGGGGTTCGGACACAGAGCTCACTCTTGCAGCACCCCTCCTTCACCAGAGCCACCAGGAAACACATCACCCGGACATGTCACTGGACATGAAGCACAGCGTCTCTTCTACCTTCTGGCAGTTTTCCCTGCGAAAGGCTATTGTTGATGCTGGTGCTGGTGTGCGTGCGTGTGTGTGTGTGTGTGTGTGTGTGTGTCGGCCACTGGGGATTGAATCTGGGGCTTTCGCATGGAGCTACTTCCGCCGTGCTGCCCTTGCCCTTTGATTTTGAGAGGGGGTCTTGCTAAATTGCTAAATTCCCTGGCCGGGCTTAGGCTGTTTTAGCCTCCCAGAGTCCTGGGATTCCAGGCATGTGCCAACACACCAAGCTTCTCTTCTCCTCCTCTCCTTCCCCTTCCTCTTTCTCCTCCTTCTTCCCCATCCTCCTCCTCTTCTTAAACATATTCATAATCGTACAATTTCACATCCAGCTTTTCCTACTTACTATGCTGTGTTTCCTTCTGTTATTACTCACTTGAATAAAATGACTGAATAAAATGTTATCAGGTGACTATCCAAGTTTACTTAACCATTGCCCTATAGTTGGATATTTAGATTGCTTTTAATGTTTTGCTATTATAAGTTCCCCTTCTTCTTCTTCTTCTTCTTCTTCTTCTTCTTCTTCTTCTTCTTCTTCTTCTTCTTCTTCTTCTTCTTCTTCTTCTTCTTCTTCTTCTTTTTCTTCAGTACTGGGGATCGAACACAGGACCTTGTGCTTGGGAGGCAGGCGGCGTAACAACTGAGCTAAATCCTGGCCTAGTTTTTTATTATGAATGTTTTTGTAATGCATACATGTACATGAAGCTTTTTCAGCATTTAGGATCATTAACATAGAGTCTCAGAAATAAAATTATTGAGTAAATTGATATGAATGTTTCTAAGAATTTTAAAGCCATTGTGTTGAATGCTCCCCCAAAAGGCTATATTAATGTGTACTATGACTAGCAATATCTGAAACTTTTAGGTGTATGATAGCTTCAATTTTGTAGGCTATGATCAAAATACATACATAACTTTAAAATGAGGTTTGTCATATATTATTGTCCATTCCATAAAGAAGTGAACACCTTCAGCATGGGCATGGTGTCACACCCCTGTCCTTTCAGCATTTGGGAGGCTGAGGTAGGAGGACTGGAAGTTCCAGACCAGTGACTTAGCAAGAACCTGTCTCTGGGAAAAAAAAAAAAAAAGTCTAGAGGATGCAGCTCAATGCAAAGGCCCTGAGTCCAATCCCAGGGGCAGGGGTGGGCATGGGGCAGGACATGCAAACACCTCTGTTTAAGTGCTGTGCCTCCCAAACCCAGAGACAAGGCCGCAGCCTCTTTCTCCCTCCTCCACCCCACCCAAGGGTGATTGCTATTTGACCTGACAGCAGAGATTAGTTTTGGAAAGTGGTTTTATAATTTTCATTTCCTGGATTACTAGAAGAGCCAACTGTTTTTCCACATCTTAGTTGGTGAGTTGTAGTTCCTCTTTTCTTCAGTATCTTTTCAAGTTCTTTGTCCAGGAAATGGTTCACTCTTAAGCAATCTCTTAGTGTCAAGTTAGGCTAAAGTTGTTGGGGAGTAGTCATCATGACATTGTGCACAAGTGGAGAAGCATGCTGCAGGGTGTGTGTATGTGTGTGAATGTGTGTGTGCTGCACACGCCTCCCTCTTGGTTATGCTTCTCCCTGCAAAGACAGTGGGGCCTTCTGGGGAACACCTGGCAGGGGTAATATTTTTCAGCAACAGAGCAGAGACTAAGCAGATTCTGCTGTTCTTTCAGGGTATATGAAAATTACAGAAATAGGTCACTGAACCTTTTTAAAAATAGAATTGACACATTCGGGGAAAACATTTTTTTCCGTTGAGATAGCACACAGTACAAGACATCATGATCTCTAGAGGGTAGATGTATGTAGACGTTTGGAATTAAAAATAGATATTCTGAATGACAATGACTGATGGAAAATACAGTGTCTCTCATAAGAAAGGTCTCTAAACATCACTCCCTGGACAGGCTACATGTAGTTTCCCCACTTCAATTCTAGGCAGGTATGCGTGCGTGTGTGTATGTGCTGGCCATCGAAACCAGGGCCTGGTGCATGCTACACAAACGCCCTGCCACTGAGCTACAGACGCAGACCCATCTTGCTTGAATTTGGATGTGGGCTGTTCTGAGGCACAAGCGGTATCTTGCTAACCCCTGCTCAGCCACACCTGGCAATGGCTTTAGGTGGAAAGGGAAGGCCACACTGTCAGTTGTGCACAGTATTTTCTCTCTTACCAAAGCTCTCCTGTCTTGCTGACCTTGCTTTCTCCCCTCTTCTGTTATAACATAGCCCACCAGCTCATCCTGGACCCTTATCCATGGCAATCCAGCAATACTGCAATACAGCAGGATGAGCTTATCTTGCCACCTTGAGCAGCTTTATTCCAGCTCTTCCAAAGGCTGAGTGAGCCAGGTGGGTCCGGCCACAGCACCCTCTGCCCAGGGCTCCCCGGAGCTGTCTGGGGTTTCAGGTCTGCTCAGTGGGAGGCTCTGTTCTCCCTGCACCCACCCCATCCTCAGAAGGTGCCCTCTGGCCAGTGCCCCAAGCTCCTCCACATACCTTCACCCTGCCTGGCTACCTTCAGAGCCCCCACGACCTCAGGACGGATGTATGCATCCATTGTCTCAGAACTCCCAAGGAGCTGCCTACATCTTTGTACTTGGGCTCACTGCTGAGGTGAGCACGGTGTCCTGGCTGGGAAAGCAGAGGGTGGGTTACCATGGGCAAGGACACTTGCATTCAGTGACAAGAACAGCAGGATAAGATGCTGAAAGACTTGGCTGTCCCAGGAGTGGGAGGTGCATGGGAACCAGAGTAAGGATGGGGCAAACAGATAGCAGGAAGAGAGGTACAGGACTGCCACTAGCAAGGTATCTGAGCAGTGGCCTTGGGAAGGGAGTAGGAAGGACAGAGGGACGGAGGGATAGATGTGAGACAGTTTTTAGTAGAATACACCAGCTGAGACCTAAATAAGAAAGGACCAATCAGCAGAAGACTCTGGGCCAGAACATTATAGTCAAATAAAAAAGCTTCTGCAAAGCACTGGGGTAGAAACAATCTCAATACATTTCAGAGACAGAAAGAACACCACTGTGGACTGACCAAAAGAGTTTTCCATGACTAAACTGCGTTCTCATGTGTCTGCCTTTGGAGCCACCCCATCTTAGAGTTTCGTCTTTGGTTTCTAGATACCACACATCCTACCACATCTCTTTGCTCTTTCTCTCCAGACCAAATACAGCCAGAGACCCCCATCTGGGGCTTGAGGAGGAACTAGAACCAGCTCAGCCCTTCCAGAAGTGAAATGGGCCAGAGACTCTGAGGCTGGGCTGGCCTTTTTTCCTGTGTTCTTTACCACTTTGAGCCATGAACTATTTCAGCAATCTAAGATATGAAAAGCATACACATTTGCAATTCTGTATCCAACTTCAGAAGGTCTGGTGAGTCTGCGAAAGCTCATCATAGACCCCTCCGGGGGTCCTTGCTCTAGCAGCACTTTGCTGATTTTTAAAATTAAGACCGTGTCCCTTTTACAACAGAGAGGATACAAGGTGAAATCATTTTATAAACAGCAAAATCAGCCTCTAAGCACAAGTTCTTGTGACTATTACATGTTCCAGAGAGACATAGCCATATGTGACAAAATGTACCCACAGCAGTCGCAGGGACATTTTTTTTTGGTACCGGGGATTGAACTCTGGACCTTGCGCTTTCGAGGCAGGCAGCTGAACCACAGAGCTAAACCGCGGCCCACAGGGACATATTTCTACAGTGGTTTTCACTTTGCAGCACACATAGCTCATTTATCCCATTGAAATCCTTGCCACACCGGAAGGGCAGGCATTGTTGTCCCAATTCACAGATGAGGGGACTGAAGAAGAGAGGGTTAAGCAGTAGGCCTACAATAATGGGGCCAGCTGGCAGCAGCACTGGAAAAGAACTAAGGTCTTATCACTCCCAGGCGCAGGGCCCCCAAGAAGCATGAGTCAGGGCAGTGACCATTGTGATTTGTCTTTGACTGCTGTCCCCCATTTTTACTTCAGGGCCTGGATACGCCCACACAAAGGCTGTCGTTGTTGTGCACAGACATTTGGCCCCCCTGGGCTTCCCAGTGGGAAACACACAAGCGGAAGAAAGGGTGTTTTCTAACATGGGGAAAGAAGCACACAGCCTGCCTGCAGAGGGCAAGATTGTGTAGAGGAAAGGAACTTGCTGCTAGTTTCATCTTGGCCAATTACACCTAGTCATTTCCGTTCCCTTCTGAAGTCTTACAACCCTTCTTCCTGCAGTTCTACCAAAATGAACCCGGAGCAGCGCCACCTAGTGGCCCAGACCGTAAGAATGGTCACTCATTTCCTCCAGGCCGCCCCACCCCCACTCCGTGGGACCACGTTGCCTACAAAATTGGAGCTATACTTTCTTGCCATCCACCAGGATAAACTCCAAATCTATCAGAAAGCCTAATATGATAAATGAATTCCCACACAGGGTAGAAGAAACATGGGTGGATTTATTCTTTTCCTGGGTATGGGGAGAGACTTTCTACAATTCCAACTTGGGTTGCAAACCCAGGGCAGCCACGGGTACCTGTTCCTCCAGCTGACACAGGAGACATGGGATAGGTATCCCCAGCCACGGCTCCTTTCCTCCAAAGAGGAAAACATAGAAAGCAGCTAGACTGTCTGGGCCCATGTCCCCCTACCTTCTTGGTAGAAGAGAAAGGAGGTCTTACTGCCTTGCCTCACAAAAGACAGACATTGACTGTCCTGGCTTCCCTCATGGTAGCCCACCCTGTGTCCTCCAGGGTGTACTGTTATCATGCTTCTTCTGTTTTACTCAGCCCAAGCTCACTCTGCAGAGCCAGTTTCTCCCTCACTCCCTGCTTTTACCTTTTCAAATAAATGCTGTCACT
Source organism: Heterocephalus glaber (assembly GCF_053883595.1). Taxonomy (NCBI): domain Eukaryota; kingdom Metazoa; phylum Chordata; class Mammalia; order Rodentia; family Bathyergidae; genus Heterocephalus; species Heterocephalus glaber. Next base: position 53,500,635 of record NW_028258143.1, read on the forward strand.
GCTTTGTGCTCGTTTTGTGTGTGTGTGTTTGTTTGTTTGTTTTTGTTTTTTGTTTTGGTACCAGGGATAGAATTCAGGACCTTGAGCTTGGGAGGCAGGCAGAGGCACCACTGAGCAAAATCCCGGGCCCTGTGCTTGTTTTGAAAACAAAAAAAGTCAAACAAACAAACACAAAAGACAGACACTGCCTGGCTGAGTGGCCACTCCTGTGGTTCTGACTACTTGGAGGCTAAAACAGGAGGATCATTGCCCTCAGGAGTTCATGACCAACCTGGATGATATAGCAAGACCATCTGAGGGGTTTGAGGGGTGGAGAAGAGATAAGGAAACCAGTCCAGGGTCGGGGATTTAGCTCAGTGGTTCCTTCGCCTGCCCCACAAGCGCAAGGACCAGAGTTCAATCCCCAGTACCAAAAAGGAAACCAGTCCAGGCCCAGCCTAACTCCCAAATAAATGCTTTCTGATGAGAAATAAATTATCTAGATGCAATAAAAAAGCATTAATTAATTCAACAACAATTTCAAAAACCCATTACAACAAAAGAATGCTGTGAGAAAATACTTCCAACATTATCATAGATACAGGTTAATCTGTAATATTAGGAATATAAGATACATTTAAATATTGAGGAAAAAGACTGCAACTTGATAGGAAATTGAGCAAAAGGCATGAACAGATAATTCACACACCCATACATCAAAATGAGTGGATCGGTGGACCTTAAAAATAATATGGAAAGATATTCAGCTTTACTATATTACAAAAACATTAAAACTATATTGAGGGCCAGGGATTTAGCTCAGTGATTCTGCCACCTGCCTCACAAGCATAAGGTCCTGAGTTCGATCCCTGGTACCAAAAACTCAAAACACCCCAAAAAACTCTGCATTGAGATCCCAGTCTATCAAATTGTCAACATGTCAAAAGTTTGACACTTCATTCTGTTAGCAAGGCTGTCAGGGAGAGAAGAGGCATTCTCAGGAACAGTGCAGTGGGGGGAGTATCAGCTGGGACAACCTCTATGGGGCAGTGTGGAAATATTTAGCAAAACTACATGCATTTACCCTTTGACTCGAGAATCCCAGATCCATGAACTGCCCCTGAAAGCACTCTCCCATAAATATAAAGCAACACATCTCTACGGTTATTCGCTGACACATTATTTCCAGTAGCAAAATATGAGAGGCAACTTAAGAGCTTTATATAATAGAACACTAATAGAATAAACTATGACACACACACACAATGGGGTGTCATGCCAGTGTAAAAGGCCTGAAGAATATTTCTATGATATACTAACTGAAAAAAAAGACCCCAAGGTACTAATGAGTGCATATCGTATGCTACTTTTTATATGAGTAAAAGAAATACAGGGAGAATAATGCAAAAAACTAATAAAAATGGTTGCCAATGGAGCATTGCCAGGAATGGGATTGAAGGAATAGGGGACGGGAGTAAGAACATGAGAGGGAAAGGAAAAAAGGGACAAGAAAAAAAAAAGAAAGAATAGAAGGAAAAAATGGAAACAAATCTTTTGTAAACAAGGAAGGGAAGAGGGGTTGAGGGGGAGGGATGGGGAAAAAAAGAAAAAGCAAGATATATCCTGCACAGGTACAAATTCCCTATGATGAATGTAATCATTATGTATATCTAAAATGTGCCAATAAAGATTTTGCTTTAAAAACTTTAAAAAATAAATAATAAAACTTCTGAGCAATCTTTTTTATATGTTGTTTTGACATCTGTACCATGTAAAAGTTTCCCATATTTAAAAGAATTTAAGTTTTAAAGAATTCAAAAAAGAAAACCCTAAAACTAAATGCAAATAGGAACAAAGGACTTAACTGCAAATGAAATCGATAATGGAACCCCTAAGGGGAAACCAGGACTGAAACTCCTGGTGAGCAGGGTTCCGACTGCACCCCCTGTGCAATGTATTCTAAGGACAAACAACGACAAAGAAGCCAGCTTTCCTTAGGAGGCTTCTGTTGGGGCTTCTGAAGCGTCTTGGACACATCATCATCTGGAGCAGACGATGAAACGTATTGGTGTTGGGAATCAAGTTTCTCAATGCAGAGGAAACAACTTTCCAGAATGGGAAAGTGGGGAAGAACCTGCAGAATTGGATTTGAATCGGAGGAAATCTCTTTATAAAAAATTATTTTTTTAAAAAAGTGCGTCCCCTCGCCCAGTCCACGCAAAGGGTCTATGTAAGCAATGCTATCTCAGGAGCAAGGAGTAACCTAGTGGCCAAAGCTTATTTTCTGAATGCTATTTCTCACTCAAAGAAACCTTAGAGAAATAAGTGGCTGGTTCTAGGCCCAGGACCAGGAAAATACACAGTGAGCCAGGAGGGCAGGAAGTGCTCAGGGACTGTGGAGCTGTGGAACGCCACAGACATCAGTTTAAAGAGGCGTACACTAACTGAATTAGAGACAATCTAGCTATCAAAGACAATTTGTTGTTTTTTTGAGATAGGGTCTTGTTTTGTAGTTCAGGCTGGCCTTGAACTCACCATATATCTCAGGCTGGCCTTGAACTCAAGGCAATCCTGCTTCAGTCTCCCCAGGGCTGGGATTACAGGTATTCACCACCACGCCTGGCTTCAAAAATAAATTATTACACATATGTATCTGATTTCACTTAAGAGTATGGTCTCGAGGTGCATCTATTTAACCTAGAAATATCTCGTTTATCCTTCTTTATGGCCAAGCAGTACTCCACTGTATTAAAAAAACAACAACAAAAAACCACATCTTCTTTATCCATTCATCAGCTGATGGGCATTTGGGCTGTTTCCAAGATTTAGCTATTACAAACCACGCCACTATAAACGTGAGTGTGCATATAACACTGTGGTGTGATGCTTTTAAATCTTTCAGGAAGACACCAGGAAGGGAAATAGCTGGGTCAAATGGAAGTTTTAGTTTTTTGAAGAATCTCCACACAGATTTCCACAACTTGAGACAGGGTCTTACTAAGTCACTAAATCTAACCAGGCTAGACTCAAACTTGCAGTCTTCCTGCCTCGGCTTCCCAGAGTGCTGGGATTATAGGCATGCTCTCCACCACCAGTTTAGCTATCACTTGTACGTATACAGTGGGTAATATCATCAAATCAGCAGAGTCAGCATTGCTATCTCCTTAAGCTGAGGGTGTGTGTGTGTGTGTGTGTGTGGTGCTGGGGGTAGAGCCCAGGGCCTGGTGCATTCTGGGCAAAGCCTGTGCCACTGAGGGAAACCCCCAGCCTCTCCTTTATCCATTAAAAAGTGTGTGTGTGTGGCGGGGGACAGCGATTTAGCTCAGTGGTTCCTGCGCCTGCCTGGCAAACGCAAGGACCCAAGTTCCATCCCTGGTACCAAAAAAAAAAAAGTGTGTGTGGGGTGGTGGTGAGCTACAGTCACCCCACTGCGTTGGAGACCCCTAAGCACTTCTCATACCTAACTGTTCGGGTTCTGGTTACCCAACTTCCCTCATCCCTCCTCCCACAGACTACGGCTTTCTGAGTCACATCTTTCCCTAATACATTCACCTTTTTGCCACACTTGTAAATTACTTTTGTAATCAGAGAGGGAAAAAAGGCCCGAGAGGAACCCTCGAGCTCCCACCTCGCACACCAACCTAAATGTACCTTCCCAGGAGGATCTGTCCCCTCCTGCCCCTGTTCCCCTGCAGTTCCTGCTGTCCTCGGCCCCGTCCCCAGTTCTGATCGCCAGGAAGCCAGAGGGGTAAGGAGAGGGCCTCGCTGCGGGGCTGAGCGCGGTTCCCCGTGCCCTCGGGCGCCCGGGCCCCACGGGCTGCGGCATCGGCGGAGGCTCCTTGCTCCTTCCAAATCATTTTTCTAAGAACAAAAACTATGTACAAATGAATATTTCCATCTTTATTTCAAATTCTAGGTTTCAACTGCAATATTAATGCTACTCCACAGTGTAATTTACTTGTAATAATATATCATTATTTCTATTTTACAGTTCTCTTCTTAAAGTAGTAAAGCAAATGTTTAAAACAGCACAAATCCGCAGCCCCACAATTCCCCATTCAGGCTCAGAATTTGTGCTCTCCTTTCAGAATTGCGCATAATTGAAAACAATGAAAACCCCCATGTGCTAAACGCGCCAGTCATTAAAGCATTTTTTTAGTTTAGAATAAAAGAGCGTTCTTGTGGCTGTGGTTATTATTTATTTATTTACTTATTTATTTTTAGAAACCCCACGCCAGCTTGCTTCCTGTTCCCAGACTGACATCTGCTGGGGACGTCCCGCCGCCCTGCTCCGGAGGAGGCCCGCAGCCGGCTGCCACTCCGCGCCCCGGGCCCAGCGCCCTCCCTGCGGCCGCGGCCGGCCCGCAAGGCCCCGGTCCCGTTTCCCCCGCGCTTCAGCAGTGAGGCCCAGGAATGCACGGTCTCGGCACACGAGAGCTGATAGGTAGGCTCCAGGCCAAAAACAGTCACGCGGGAGCGGTGTTTGGCGCACCCCTATGATCTCAGCACTCCAGGAAGCTGAGTCAGGAGGCTCACAAGTTCGAGCCCAGCCAAGACAACAATTAAAGGATTTAGCTAGACTCTGTCTCACAGGGCGGGGGGGGGGGGGGGGGGGGCTAGGGATTCAGCTCAGTGTAAAGACCCTGGTGCAATCCTCAGTACCAGAAAGAAAGGCAGTCAGTAACGGGCAGGATGTCCCTCCTCTACTCCTGCCAGCCACACTCCGCACCCCACCCCAAGTCGCAGGCACAGACTCACCGGCCCCTGCGGAGGGTTCTGCCACGGCCTGCGAGCCTCCTTCTCTTAGCTTTTCTTGTCTCCTCTCTCAGCTCCTCCTGCCTGGCCCGAGCAGCGGTCCCTGCCCACTGTAATCCGTATTTATAATGCGACGTTCCCTTTGAGCTCAGTGTAAAAGGCGTGCGAGTCTTACATTTGTCTTTCATCTAGCACACTGCACGCGGGCTGAACTCAAAGAATTTAGTAAATATGAGGAGAATAAATAATGAAATAAATCTATGGAGGGTGGATGGATGGGAGGATGGAAGGACTAACAAGGAATTCACACATTTTGGTCCTTAGATTTTATAACACATGTGACAAACCATGACTAAACGAGAGTGAAAATAACATTTTACACATAACATTCTTCTAACCAGATGTTCCGACAGAGCAAAACAGGAAAGAAAGACCCCAACTCCATTGCCTTCCCTGCCGGCTTTTCTGGGAAAAGAAGGTGGCAGTGACATTTAGCCCTCATGACCTGGCTTCAGATGGGAAGCTGGCATGGACAGTGACATTCATGAAAGTTAAAACACAGTAACTGGGAAGGAGTAGAGGTGATGGTCTAAGGACACACAGAAGTGAATTCGAGGCCCATTCCTAAATGGCAGCTGGTGTTGAAAGTTGCCAGGTTACCCACGTCTATGTATGATGACTGTCACCCTTGAGCACCAGGCTACTAGGTCCTTAGGGAAAATGACATGGAAAACCAAAGTGTGATCCAAGATAGAAAGCCTGAGCCAGATGTGATGTTGCATACCAGTAATCCCAATACTTAGGAGGCTGAGGCAGGAGGATTGCCTTGAGTTGGAGGCCAGCCTGAACCACATAGCATGACCCTGTCTCACAAGACAAAAAAACTTCACAGAAAGCGCCCCCAAAAGAAAGAAGAAAATCTATGTAGTCGGTCTTTAGCAGCTGTGTTCCTCATCCACAAATTCAACCAACTGAAGATTGAAAAGAAAGGATCTGGAGGATGTGTAGATTACATGCAGACACTGCGATTTTATTTAAAGGACCTGAGTATCCTCGGAGTCTGGCACTCACAGGGCCCCAGAGCAAAAGCCCTGCGGATACAGAGTGGCCTTTCAGTGACCGAAAAGGGCTGCAGTGGGATGGTACAGAGGGTCGAAGCCAGTGCCTCAAGCAAGCTAGGAAAGTACTCTGTGGCTGAGCTACATTCCCAGCCCCTAAAGGACGAAATGACATCCACTTTATTAGTTTATCTTTTTCTACTTTTTTTTTTTGAGATAGAGTCTTGCTTTGTAGTTAGGGCTGGCTTTGAACTCACTACATAGTCCAGGCTGGCCTCGAACTTGCAGTGATCCTCTTGCCTCAGCCTCTTGAGTGCTGGGATTACAGGCATGCACCACCACATTTGGCATCTTTTTTTACTCTTAAATATTCTGCAGAAAGATAACATATCTATTCACAAATGCAATTTTATGGGTTATTTTGCTGTTGTTTTGTTTGTTTTTTGAGACAAGATCTCACTATATTCTAGGCTGGCCCTGAACTTGCTGTGTAGCTCAGGCTGCCTTTGAACTTCCAACCCTCCTGCCTCAGCCTCCTGAGTGCTGGGATCACAGGAATGCACTACCATGCCTGGCTTGCTTTTGGTTGTTTGTTTAATATTTTTTTGAAACAGGATCGTGCTAAGTTTCCCAGGCTGAACTTGAATTTGTGATCCTCCTGCCATGATCTCCCGGGTAAGCTGGGCTTACAGGCATGGGCCACCATGTGCAACTGCAGCTCACGTGCAATTTTTAGAGGTAAAAATGTCTAAGCATAGGGTAAGAAGAAATTATTTTGCTGGAGAGTACAGACTGGTCATGAGTTTGAGAATGGCATCCTCAGACACTACTATTTAATTTATGAGCTATTTATCTCATTCTCTACGATTAGCACTTAGTAATTTGTTCTTATCCAGGCCCTAGAATCAATTATCATAGTTACTATTAAAGTAAATGCTACACTGTATAAAAGAAACAATTCTGCAATGGCTGACTCTTAAGTCATACCGATGTAACCGATTTTGAGTTTCTTTTAGTCTGGAGCAGGCTTTACATTTTGGTCTCACTTCTAAGTCAATGCATTAATTTTTTGATGGCTCTTAAGATGCTTTCAGAGCCTCGTAGTCTCACAGCGGGGAGCAGAATCCTTTTCAAAAGAGCCGCGGGCCCCTCAGATTGCACTACCTGTAAAAAACAAGTCCAACGGGGATTTAAAACATTTTCAAAGAACGGCAGCCCCCCCTCACCAGACTAGGGACGGATTGAGGAGGCTGCAGCCTCCCTCGTTCACCCACCCTGGAGCAGGGAGACCAGGTCTGAGATGAGGGAGGCCCGCTGCGCTCCTCGGCTGTCCCACTGGGAGCCGAGTCCATCCGGGCACCTCCAGGACACCCAGTGGTTTCTCTGCGACCTGTGGGGAAGTCACGGCAGGATTTCCCAGGACCGTGCTCCACAGAACTTTCCAAAGTCACCTGGGGGTGATTGAGCGAAGGTGTTTCGGGTGCGGGCTCCGCTGCACCTGTCCGTCCCTTCCTTCTGCATCAAAGCAGAGAGGCGCTGGGGGCTCCTGACTAGGGGAGGCCTCTGGGTGGGATAGAAAACAAAACCACCCGAGCCTCTGGCTTTTGTTACTTAAAACCCAAGTGCTCAGAGGAAGAAGTCAGCTGATTCTCCATCGTGAATTCGGAGGGTGGACCCCAACTGGCAAAAGATTTTGGGGAGGGAAAGGAAAGTGGAAGAAGAAGTGGAAGGAAGGAGGGGGAGAGAAGGGAAGGGAGGAAGAAACTGGAGGAGAAGGGACAGGGAAGGGAGAGGAGAAAGGAGCGGCCAGCGTCTGGCTGTGCTTTGGCAGAGCCCCAGGCCCTACCTTCGAGCAGAGTGCCAGGGGCGCGGCAGAGACTAAGTGGTCAGCGAGGGCACCAGGCCAGGGTGTGCAAGCCAAGAAGTAGCAGGGTGTGGATCTGGAGAGAGGGCGTCTCGCCTAAGAGACAAGAGGCCCTCAGACCTGGAGGGGCCACACAGATGGGCATTCGGGGTATCCACGCCGTGCTTGGGTAGACCAGTAGTGAGAACTAGACGGGTATCCTAGGAAACTGGCACAACCCGGAGCGGGGTATGGTACTTTTTTCCCCATCCATCTGGAAGAAAGGAATTGAGAATCAGAAATGTAATTTTTTTGGTAAGCTGAGTCTGTGGACTATGATTTATACTGATGGCATTTGTTCTGAAAGGTGTATTTCATAAAGCTAGGCAAATTTCCTTATTGTAGGACTTCTCAGAAATTTGTATAGGGGAAAATGCTACATTCTGGACCTCAGAGGGAGGGATCCCTGGATCAGCTGTGTGCAGGTAAATGATTAATAGCTAATGGGGATTGAAACCGCCAGTTACAGCATTGCAGCTCTCAAAATATCCTGGCTGTAGAGCTCCCCTGTGGTCTGGCTGAGGCCCCCCTTGCTCTCCCATTCTCTCATCTCCAGCCTGCTTCCTTCATGGCCTCAACAGCCTCTCCACAGTGAACCTCGGCCTTGGAGATCTGCCCTGGTAACGTGGGAACTCTGTTCTTTAAGTGATTTCACCTCTTAAGATCCATGATCTATAAAGAACACCATAAAGAATGAAGAAAGGGGCTGGGGTTGTGCCTCAGTGGCCGCGTGTGTGCCTAGCATGCAGGAGGCCCAAACCATGCCCAGTGGAGGGCAGATCCATGTACACAATGAGACATCTTGAAAATATCCATAAGAGGCTATGGCTTTTTGCTTTGCTCTTTCTTGCTACTTACTCTGAGGAAAGCTGGATGTGGTGTCAGGAGACCCATGGAACTGAGAGTCCTGACAGAATTCACACAGTGAGGGATTAAGAAGCCTTAACTCTCCAGCCTCCAGCTCAGAGCAAGCTCTTTGATGGCTGTAGCACAGTTGAGCCTGAACTTTTACCTCAACAAACTGTGCTAGATAATAAGTCTTACTGTTTTAAAATGCTAGATCTGGGGTTAATTTATTATGCCTTGCAATATAGCTAGTATAGAACCTAATCTATAGGAGCCTTATAACTTAGCGGGGGAGAGCTGGGGATGTAGCTCAGAGGTAGAGGCCTTACCTGGCATGCCAGAGGCCTGGGTTCAATCCCCAGATCTGTCAAAAAGAAAAAATTTAGAGAAGAAAAGATGAATATAGAAATCCACTTGAAATAAATAAGTATGTATGTGATTATTTACTGATTATTACAGGTTCTGAGAAATGGGGTGTGGAAGAAGGAGGAGATTGTACAGTTGAAAAACAAGGAGTCCCATTTAGGATGTTTTCAAGAAGTTAATTTTGTAAGAAAAGAAATTCTAAAAAAACTCCACCAAATTCTTGAGGGGTTTAACGTTCTTCACAAAATGTGAAAGTCACTTGAAAAGCAAGGCTGTATCTTCAGAACAATGGATGTGTCAACATATTTTTAGTAAGGTAATTTAGCCTTATAAAAGGTGCAAAAACCTTACTAACACCCAAGTGTGATTTACCAGTCTGTAATCTATCACCATTTATACTGGGTGTAGAAGAAACAGGGCATTTATTTATTTATTAGGTAGGGTGGGGCTTTTGTTTGTTTGTTTTGAGACAGGGTCTCACTATGTAGCCCAGGCTAGCCTCAAACTCACAGCGATCATCCTGCTTCAGCCTCCCGACTGCTGGGCTTACCGGTGTGGGCTATCATGTCTCGCCTTATTATTAGGTAGATTTATTTTTGCTTTTATTTTTGCTTTTGGTACCAGGGATCAAACTCAGGACCCTGTGCTTTCAAGGCAGGTGGCAGCATCACTGAGCTAAATCCCCAGCCATTACTAGGTAGATTTAAATCAAAGAATAAAGACATTTGGTTCTTGGTGGGCTGGTTTCCATGTAAGAGAAATGTCTGTAAGGTGACATAAAGGGGGTAGTTTTTATTTATTTGACAGAAATAAACAAACCAACAAAAGCCCTTCAACCAAGAAGAGAAAATTAGCAGTGTTTTTCATTTTGTTTGTTTTGTGTGTGTGTGTGGTACCCGGGGTCAAACTTAGGACTTTGTGCCTATGAGGCAGTCCAGGCGCCACTGAGCAAAATGCCCCACCCTCATTTTGGTTTTTTGAGGAAGTTTAAAATCACAGAAGGCATGATGGTATGGAAAAGCATGCTGGCACCTTCATTTTGCCTGATTCTCACACAAGATATCAGTTTCCAACAGTGTGGGGAAATTTAAATGAAATAGAAGATTAAAGTGCATGAATAAACAACTTGATGAAAAAGTACCATAAAATAATGTATGAATACACAAGAAAAGATAGTCAATCTCACTAACAATGATGGAAATGCAAACTAAACTACAAGGAGATTGAATTTTTAAAAATGTGTCAGATTGGTAAGGACTAAAAAGTTTGAGAACACTCAACAGTTGAGAGTAAGGGGAATCAGAAATAACATGGGCTGGGGCAAATATGTAAGCAGGCACAACCATTTTAGACAATCTGTCATCACTAACAAGATGTTAATTGCACATACACACCCTTCGACCCAGCAAGTTCATTCTTAGGGATTTATCCTAGATGTGAATGTATAAGGACAAGCTCAAGGATATTTATTGCAGACTTGCTGGAAATAATAGAAAAATTAGAAATCTCAATGCATATGAAAGAGGATTTAAACAAACAAATAAACGATAGCAGACACATTTAGTACTTGCTTATTTGGTGCCAGCACTGTTTTAAGAGCTCTGATTAAACGAAATCGTGTGCTCTCACAAGAATCCTTACACTTGGTTCTTGTCTTTTGATGGATCAGGCACACAAACAAGTACTGTTCCGGCCATCCAGAGTTCAGAGCTGGGGAAGTAGGTGTGACCTGTTAGTTACAAGATCCCTGAACACGTAAGCAGAACAGTTCCCAAAGCCTTGCATGTGGACTTCCGGCAAGAACTTGAGCAGGGTTTCAATAGGCTGGCCTAGCCCCGACCTCAGCCTGAGGCTGGGATCCCAGCGCCTCCTCTCAGGACCCGGATGTAGAAGTTCTCGTGGGTTTCCTCCAGATTTGGACAGTGTAAAGGACACAGACACCAGAAGAGCTCGCTATCATGACTTTCTTCACAGTAGCCCTGCCTCCCTTCTCCAAGGTGTTCTTCTATTGTTTTTTCTCCTTTTCCTCAGCACAAGCTCACCCCGCAGAGTCAGTTTCTCCCTCACTTTTTACTTTTACGTTCTAGAATAAACTTGGCCACTGCTTAAAAGGAGTTTCTTTTTTTTTTTTTGGTAGGGGGATCAAACTCAAGACCTTGCGCTTGCGAGGCAGGCGACGGAACCACTGACCTAAACCCCTGGCCCCTGCTGCTTAGAAAAAAAGAAGTTCAGGGGTAGGTCCATATAGGCTCATGCGAAGAACACTCCTGAAATAAGTGGCAATAGGAAGTTTCAGGACAGGCTGTGGAGCACAATCTCATTTATGATTAAAAAATATTTTTCCATCATAATATGTGCATTTAATATGCTTGGGTTTGTTGTTTTGTTTCATTTTTGAGACAGGGACTCACTATGTAGTTCAGGCTGGTTTTGAACTCACTAAGTAGCCCAGGCTGGCCTCAAACTTTTGGTGATCCTCCTGCCTCAGCTTCCAGAGTGCTGGTTATAGGCATGTACCACTATGCTCGGCCCCAATATGCTTGTATTTATGGAGAAAATGTTGGGTAAGATAAACTAGAAAGAAGCAGTTAAAAGGGAGATCTGGACAGAACCATAGAAGGCAGGAGGATAACCTTCCATTTGTTACTTAAAACTTTTTATTTAACTTTTTCATTTTAAAAAAAATCAATTTTATTGGTACATTTTAAGTATATAGTATAATGACATTCATCAACTTTTTGATTTTTAAGAAACAGTACCCAGAGTTAGCCAAACTGCTATGGTTGAGGTCACAGTCCCCAAGCCTACCTTCACTTCTGACACCAACCACGTATGGGGGTGAGGGAGAAAGTTCCCCAAACCTTCATCTTGGACGATTCACAAGAAGGATGCAGCTCATGGAAAGCTGTTATGCCAGTGGTCTTGTTTCACCACAGGGAAGGGATGCAGAGTTCGATCATAAGAAGAGACAGGGCAGCCTGGGAGGGTTCCTACCCTGACGCTTTTGCTGTCTTCTGAGGAGTCAGGACACATAACCCTCCTGGCTTCTAAGCACAACAGTCCACACAGCATACTGTCATCCGAGGGAGCTCTTTCTAGTTTGTTTCAGTGTCCAGAGTTTCTCTCTGGGTTTCATTATGCCGGCACGCTTGATTGATGAATTGCCCAAATGGTTGATCTCATTCTGCAGAGCAACTCACACTACTTAACCCAAAGCCCCACCCTAAGTTAGAGAGCTGGGTTTTTCTGGCATGGTCAGTCAGCACACTAAAGCCCAGTGAGTCATTCCCTGCCCTAAACAGAGATGTTCCTATCAGGTATGACATGGATTAACTTCAGAAGTTGAGAACAAAAGTCAGGACTCTCTTTGGGGAAGACGAAATTCTTTACTGTTATTAAAACCTGGAATTGCTGTATGACAGATTGTTTTTCCATGTGCTCCTTGGTGCATGGTGTAGTATCTAAATTATATTTTCATGTGAGAAGATTAATCTGCCTTGAGACACTGATCATATGGACTTACCTTCTAACTGTGTTCTCTTTTTTTCTGTATTTGTCTACTAGGTATCCATTATTTACAAGGCCAAACTAACAGCCAGAATTGTGTCTCTCCCTTGTAATCTAGCTTTCCCAGACGCACAAAAATCACATTACTAATCCTTCAACCAATCACAAGTCCAGACTCCCAACAACCTCCTGTGTGTCATGCACCAGTTAATACTTCCCCTGCTTGCACTGGGCCAGGTACCAGACAGCTAGAGACCACCCCAGTAGCTCAGAACCCTCTGGAATTATGCAAACTGGACAGACCTGAGTTGGTTCTCTGCCCCGCTCTACCCTTCCCATGGAAAACATAATAAAAGCTGTGGCCCAGGTTTCTCCTCAACCCTTTCTGCCTTCTGGCAAAACTTGTGCTTCCCCACCTGGCCCTACATAGTGTGGCGTATTCACTCCTCTTGGAAAATGTAATAAATTCTTCTTTCAATAGCGTTGGCCTCCCCACCACATTATCAGTCACCAGCACAAATTAAGAGTTCCTCAGGGAGAACTGAGACAACTTTGGAATCCCTGCTCCACAAGCCTAGGTTTCCAAAGGCAGTAGCCTAGCCTCATACACACTTGCTAAGTTTAACCAACAAGTTGTATACTACTAGCTTTTGCTCCAGTGATATAGGAGATGAATTATTCATCTTACTTGATGCAATCAGTGCTCTACATGGAATTTGGAAATAACTTCACGAAACCATTTAGAGAAGTGCTCATGGGTCTGTAAATCTGTAGTTTGCAGGCAGCAGTTCTGTCCTGACTTGGTCAGTGTCCTTTTGCCACCCTCTCTTTTCCTCCTCCTCCCCATACCTCACTCTGAATTCATTAAGGTAAGCAAATAAACCGTATTTACTACTAATAACTAAACCTACCTTGGCCACCTTAAAAACGGAAACCCAGAATGAAGGAAAAGTTCTTATTCATTTTTGGCTTTTTGCATGGTTTATTTTAGTCTCCAAGTAACTGCTAGTGTGTGATTGTTTTTGTCTGTTATGAAATAGAAGAGGCTGGGCCTGGTGGCACATGCCTGTAATCCCAGCACTCGGGAGGTTGAAGCAGGAGGATGGCCAAGAGGTAGAGGCCAACCTGGCCTACATAGTGAGTTCAGGGTGAACCTGAACTACATAGCGAGACCCTGTCCCACCCCCCACCTCCCCATATTGGAGATTTCCTGGAGCTGATTTTAACCTAAACACCTTAATTGTGTTCTCAAAATAAGGCAGGAGAGAGAAAACTTGATAGACTGAAGAGGGGCATCTGGTGGTTCATTCCACAGATTTCCACATCTGTTAAAGACTCAACAGCCCCAAAATGAAGTTTGGCCATATTCCTGCTTTTTTAGAAACATAAGATAGCAAGATATAAATGGATTGGAAAAGAGAAAAAATTGTAATAAAATATTAAATGCAGAATAAAATTTAAATCCCTAGTGATAAAAGTGGGCAAAGTACTGAAGTCATACTAAAAAAAAGTGTAAAAAGCCATTAACAAGGGGGAATTAAGTTGAGCACAGAGGGACAGACCTGTCTTTGTCACCTCCTGGTTGCTAGGATAAAATGCCTGACAGTCACAATTTAAAGGAAAAGAGACCTATTTTCACTCACATTTTCAAAAGCTTCAGTCCCTGACTGCCAGGCCAGAACATAGGAGCAGCATGCTCGCGTCCAGGCAGCCAGGAAGCCGAGTGCAGGAAGGAGCTGGAGAAGGGATCCCCATCCCAGGCACACCCCAGTGACTGCCTCTCTGCCAGGCCCAGCTTCTCCATGCCCATCCAGCTACATCTGAATAGTGCTCCCACTGTCCAGTCACCTTCCAAACATATAAGACTCTGGGGTCATTTTAGATCTAAACCGTAACAACTTGTAGGTTACCCTACCTCAAAAAGGGAAGGGGCCTGGGGGTGTGTGGCTCAGGGAGAATACATGCCTAGCATGTAGGAGGTCCTGGGTTTGAGCCCAAGAATGGAAAAAAATAATAATATTTTGGGTTTTAATAATACAGGTGAGCTTTTGTGGCAATCGTAGAGACTGTTAATGGTGGGTTTCTAATAATCTCAAAGGCTGACCCAATTAAGAACTCAAATTCTGAACCAGAATGTTTAAAAAACACTTTAAAGAAAAAAAAAACACTTTCAAGAAGAAGTTTAAAATGGCTATTTAGGAATACTGATAGTCTCTTTTCCATAGATGGGCATTGAAAAATAATTTTATTTATAATAGTCCACTTAGCTGAAGTGGAGGAGAAAACCAGGAACATTAAAGCAATTTGCTTTCCTAATGCTCTTGTATTTTTAACAGTATTTAACAAGCTATTAAGGAACTGTGGTTGAACAGCCAAGTGGTGGATGGGGACTTGTTTTTGCTGAGTGAGGATGAAGAGCATTAGTTATAAATGCTCCTGGGCATGGTGAGTTCTGCGAAGTCAGGTGTATCTGCAGGCTTTTAGCTGCAAGTTAACAGAATGCTCAGCGAAAAGCTTCAATAAGGAGAGCATTTAATTCTTACACACAGCAAGGACTCTGGTGGGAGGCTGCTCCAGTTTGGCTACCTCGAGTCTGAGGGTTGATTCTCTGCCCAGCCCTTGGCTTCCCCTTCCATAGCTCCAAGTAGAGTTCTTTCTGAAGTCTATTTTCAAATAAAATAAGGAATGATAACCAGAGAGCCTTGGAATTCCCCCTAAGTCCTTGCAGCAGGAGGAAATGAGAAGGCTATCTCTTCTTCTCTCCCTCTTTGCACCAGGGAGGAAAATTTTTCCTACCTGAAACTCTCCCGAGTTTCCACCTCAGCCCTTATATTTCTTGGGCTAGAAGTGGCTCACCCGCCTCATCCTAGCACTGGCAAAGGAGAAGAGGAATATCATGATGAGTTCAGGCCAATAATGGAGTGGAACACACACTATCAAACAAATTGAGACTTTGTTAGCAAGGAAAAGAGGGACGATTGTGCATGTGAGGTGGTTCTGGTTAAGCAGTCAGCAGCATTTGTGACACAGTAAATCCCTGACTTACAAACACTCAAGTTGTGAACTTTCACAGATGTGAAGGGACTTCCCATTATGAACATTTGTGTCAGGTAAAAGGGCCCAAAACCAAGACCAGACCAGGCCACAACAAGCCTTTATTAGGGGAATAGAGCTGCCGGGCTGTCTCTGAACAAAGGAGAGACAAAAGCAATATGGCCGGGGCAGGGAGAGTCTTTTATAGAGACTGGGGTGGGGTTTGTAGGGGCTGAGGCAGGGTTGAGTTAGGTAGTGATTAGGGAATGAAGGAGCCTGTGAAGTCACTAGGTGGTAGGAGGTGAGCGAGTATTAGGTTACTCTCTAGGTGGGAACAGGGGCATGCTGGGAAGAAGGGTTTGTTCTTTGGTGGGAGCAACCATCTTGGCATAATGTCCCACAGGGGAGGGGGCAAGGCACGATAGGAAGAGGGCAGCTACTATACATAATAGCTGCTGAGGTAGTGGGAGACCTATCAATTTGTAGATGCAAACAAATTGCAGAAGTAGCTCACGTGTCTGCTGGACATTGTCACAGTTGTGGTGCCATGTCTCACTGTACAGTGCGATGGTGTCCAGTAGTACTGTGCTTAATCAGACCCCAGAGGGTCCAGAAGCAAGAGGAAAAGCAGTGGAGATGGGAGGGGACTGCTGGGATTCGCAAAGCAGTATACATTTTATATTTGTGTCAAAGGTGTATAAGACTCACTTTGCCGGACTTAGGAATGTTCTCCTGGAATGGAACTTATTTGTAAGTTAGGGACTTATTATATTTGGAGGCATTAACAGGTGAAAGGTGGGACTCTGGTCTCAGTGCCCGAGTTGTTCATTAATATTCAAAGGGTGCATAAGGAGGAAACACATTTTTTATTTGTTATATGGTTAAAACCGGATAAAGATCTCAGCCCAAGTAGATATCACATGTAGCTTTGCAAGAGTTAAACTGCAGGATAAACTCCTTCCCTGGGATAAATAAAACTTGGAATAAGTCTATTCTTAAGAAAGGCAGTTCTTCATTAAAATTTATTTTCCAGTAGAAAAGGAATGGTGTTCCAAGGTCCCTGGAATTCATCCCAAAATGACACAATAAAATAAGCCAAGAGGCTTAAATAAGCTTGCTGTCATGCTGTGATCAGAAGAGCAGGAAACCCAGGGCTTTGTTCGAAGCTAGGAGAACACTGAATTCTAAAGCTGAGGGTCCTCAGAGTGAGAGGAGACACTAGTAAATAGGGTTAGTTAATCCACTCAGGAAAGAGCCTTGAAAGTTCAAGAGGTGGTCTCTCGTCTGCACTTTCATAGGACTTCAAAGGACTGAAACAAACACCCCGTTCACATCACTGATACCAGCAGCCAGGGCTGCTGTACTTCGCTGAAGAGACTGAACTTTTCTGAAGAAGGGTAGTGGCTCTAAACCAGCAACTGCTCAGACCTGGCAGACTCCTTAGAGCGTGACCGGAGGGATCTTACCACAAACACAGAAAGATAGGAGGCAGAGCCCAGTGAGGGGTCACATTACCTCAAGGAGCTGAGTCCCTTGAGGGAGAGGAAGCTGGGGGCAGGAGTCCAAGTGTCCCTTCCACCCCAACACCCCACTGCTGCTAGGCACGGCCCCGTCGTGGTGGGTAAAATGATGTCAATTGTTCTGGGGGAAATTATAACTAGTTGACTCAAAGCACATGTGCTCTTCTACCTCCCATGACCCACTAATATTGAAGGGGTTCATGGATGGGGGCCCCAAGGGCGCTGCCAGTTTTGGGAACCTAGATTAAAAAAACACAAAACAGACGGGCGTGGTGGTGCACACCTGTAATCCCAGCACTCAGGAGGCTGAGGCAGGAGGATCACTGTGAGTCCGAGGCCAGCCTGGGCTACCTAGTGAGTTCAAGGCTAGCCTGGACTAATAGGGAGACCTTGTCTCAAAAACAACAACAACAACAAAACACACAAAACAACTACACACACACAAAAGAAAAACAACAACAAGGAGGGCAAGTTGAGAGGGCTGTGGAAAACTTCTACTTGCTTCAAACCTGTTCTTAACACTCCCTTTGCTGATGGCTTTGACTCAGACTCCACTGAGGACACAGTAGCTGCACATCTAACTCCACCCTCCCTGTCCCCCCTACTTCAGAGGAAGATGAGGTGAGCACCTGCACCCCGTCCTCCCAACCTCAGCCCCTGAAGCTTCTCCAGGACAGTGGCCCCCTCACACCGTTCTTGTGTCCTCAGCCTCAAACACTCCTTCCCTTGGGGAGCTTGCCTGTCAACATCCCAGCGTATGCTGGCACTTTCCATCACATCTTTCCAACCTGATCAACCAGCTGAACAACAGACAATTTCTTTTGCCTTGCACATCTCCCTCCAGCCTCTCCCCCATTGTCAGCACTCTTATGGCAAAACTTCTCAAAAGAGAAATGAACTTGCTTTCAGATGAAACAGAACTTGTCTGCGCTTCTTTCAACTGCTCCGTGGCACTTGTTTCTTTTTTTTCATTCATTAATTTTATTGGTACATTTTAGGTATACAGTACATTTACATTCATCATTGAGAACCTGCACCTTTACATGATGTATCTTGGTTCTTATTTTTCCCCCTTCCCCTGCCCTCCCTTCAACCCCTCCATCCCTATTTACAAAGACTTTGTTTCCATTTTTTCATTTTCTCATATTGATTTCATTCCCTTCTTTCCTTTCCCCTACCCCTCCCACTTCCCCTTCCCCTTTGCCCCTTTTCTTCCTATTTCACATTATCTATTATACCCTTTAGTCCTTATTTACACTTTCAGTTTCTCACACTAGAGAAACTATTCTGTATTTACACATGTGTCCTATTTATTTCACTTAAGAATATGGCCTCAATGTGCATCCGTTTAACTATAAATGTTTCTAATTTCTCATTCTTGCACATTCCTTTTTTTTTTTTTTTTGGTACCAGGGATCGAACTTGGGTCTTTGCGCTTGTGCAGCAGGTGGAGAAACCACTGACCTAAATCCTCAGCTCTAATTTCTCATTCTTTATGGCTGAGTAGTACTCCATTATATATATTATATATATATTATTTATATATATATAATATATATAACACATTTTCTTTATCCATGCTTCAGCTGATGGGCAAGTTGATGGGCTGTTTCCAAACTTTAGCTATTACAAACTGTGCCACTATAAACATAGGTGCACATATATCACTGTGGTATGATTCTTTTAATTCTTTTAGGAAGATCCCCAGCAGGAGAATAACTGGGTTTAAATGGGACCTCTAGTCCTAGTTTTTTGAGATAACTTCATACTGATTTCCACAGTGGTTGCACCAGTCTACACTCACTAAACTGGTTGGAAGAGAGGTTAGGAGGAACTCTTGAAGACACTGGTGTAGGAAAGAATTTAATGAACAAAACCTCAGTTGCCCATGAACTAGCACAAACAATCAACAAGTGAGATCTCATCTTATTAAAAAGCTTCTGCATCTTATTAAAAAGGAAGATAAACCACCAACAGTGTGAAGAGACAACCCACAATGTCGGAAAAACTTTTTACCAGCTGTTTCTCAGAGAAAGGTCTACTATCTAGAATGTATGAAGAACTTAAAAAAATCAGACCTCCCAAATTTAAAGATCCAATCTAAAAATGGGCATCTGAAATGAACAGACATTTCTCAGACAAAGAAGTAGAAATAGCAAATAAATACATGAAAAAATGTTCAACATCACTGGTCATTCGAGAGATGCAAATGAAAACAATGCTGAGATTCCACCTCACCCCAGAAAGAATGGCTGCTATCATGAAATCAACCAGTAACAAATGCTGGCGGGGCTGTGGGGAAAGAGGAACCCTCCTCCACTGCTGGTGGGAGTGTAGGCACTTGTTTCCTGATGGAAACTATCACCTGCAGGGTGCTCTGACACTACCCTCTGTGGTGTTCCTGTCACTTGCTGTGTGCGACTCCTCTCTCGGGCTGTTCTGCAGGCTGCACTCTTCCCTAGGCCTCGGTACCAGGCTTTCTGACCCCTCTCCTTTCCAGACTCTCTCTCTCCCTCTCTCTTCCCCCGCCCCACCTCTCATCCAGGTTATCTACTTTAGCCCCCAGGTTTTATACATATAGTAGCAATTCTAAAGGTATATATCTGTGTCCTCAAACTTACCTGTGAGCGTCTGACATGTGTACCTAGGTGTCAACGTGATACCTACTCCATATGTTTAATGGCCACCTCATTCAACATGTTTACTGGAAACCTTGAACCTACATTCAAAACATTTTAAATTGAGTTGTTCCTTACTGTTGAGATGCAAGAGTTCTTTGTATACTTTGGATAATGGTTCAGATATGACCTTTGTAAAACAGGTCCTTTGCAAATATTATCTCCCAGTGTATTGATGGTCTTTGTCCTTGTTTTGGTACTGGGCATGGAACCTAGGCATTGCACATGCTAGGCAAGTGCTTTACCACTGAGCTACATCCCCTAGCTCTGTTGTTGGTCTTATTCTCCTGATAATATTTTCCACAAAGTTTTTAATTTTAGTGTGGACCAGTCTACCAATTTTCTCTTTCAAGGTTCATTCATGCCTTTGGTGTTTTATCTAAAAATTTATTACCAAACCCATGGTTATCTAAATTTTCCCTTATGTTGTTTTCTAGCTTTATGATTTTGTTTTACAGTTAGGTTTATGACCATTTTGAGTCAACTTTTGTGAAGGGTGTGAGATTTGTTTCTAGGTTATTTGCATTTAGTTGTCCAGCACCACTGCATGGAAAACCTATCTTTGTTCCATTGTATTGCCTTTGACCTTTTGTCAAAAATTAGTTGACTATGTTTATGTGGTCTATTTCTGGGCTTGTTTTATCCCATTGTCGTTTTTGCCTGTTTCTTCACCAATACCATACTGTCTTGATGACTGCAGCTTTATAGAGGTCTTGAACTCAGGTGCGGCCATCGTCATTCAGAAGAGATTCTTGACTCCCATCTCCACACACATGCCACACCTACGCCATCCCCAACTTTCCACTCTTGGTCAAGCCACCTTCATCCATCCAGCTGCTCAGGCTAAAAACCTACAAGTTACTCTTAATTCCTTCCTTCCCAACTTGCATCCAATCTAATCTGGGTATGCTGTCAATTCTTCCTACAAGCAGAGCAAATCAGGCTGCATCTTCCAAGATTTCATGCCAAGAGCCAGTCTCCTTGGTACTATTATAACTGACCTACTGGTTTTTGCCCTCCTCTTCCAGTGAGGTTTCCTCATTTTGTAAAAATAAAAGCAGAAACAAGGATTTATCATGATTCTTACACACACTCTCACCTGGAAACACCAGTCTGAGCAAAGTGAAGTTTTTCAGAGGTGTCAAAATCAGATGTGGATTAAGAGTTGGAGGTGATTTCCTTAGGAAAGGTAAAGCTCTGACTGCACTGTAGCCACAAGCCACACTGAACTATTGGGCATTGGAAACGTAGCTGGTGTGAATTGAGATATGGTGAGTATAGAATACACTTCAGGTTTCAAGGACAGAAGAGTTTTCAGATTTAGGAAATTTGCACAGACTTTTGCCAGTTGAGCATATATATGTATTCCAAAAATGCAAAATCCAAAATGTCCCCAAATTCAAATGACTTTCATGTCAGGCCTCAAAAAGTTTTGTTTTAGACTTCAGACCACTTTGGAGTTTGGGTTTTTGGATTAGGGATATTTAATTTGTATGAAAGAAAAGAATTAAAATATTTTATTTGTAATTCTTAGTTTGATTACATTAAAATGATATAATTTTGGACATATTGGGTTAAATACATTAAGATTGTTTCTTTTTAAAAATGTGGCTGCTAGAAACATTAAAGTTATATACACTGCCCCCACTGTATTTCTGTTGGATGGCGCTGCTCTGGACAGTCCAACTACACATCCACCAGTGGACTAAACCAGTATGGTACTCCCATGATCTAGTCACCTCTCCAAATCCCCACCCCAAACCATGAGGCTTTGGGGGACATTGAGACATAAGGCAGAACATGATTCTTCCAGTACCAACAGCTGAGAAGAGCACAGTGATATGAAGTGGAATCACGTTTGTCTGAGCATTTTCTCATTTCCATCCCTTTTTTCCTTTTTAAAGAAATTGCTCATGATAATCCAGGCTGAATTTAATGGGAAAACAGTGGATTGCTGGAGACTTTCAAGTCAATTTTATCAAAACTCTTGGGATTTTCACTGTATTCTCCGAAACTTGTTTGTACTCATTAAGGCCAACTTGGATCATTCAATTCAAATAATGCTATTCTGTACTGGATTTACAGTTATGAACATTTCTTTTTGACAGAAAATAAAAGCTGTGCAATTCTGATCAAGGAATTTAATTTCTGTAGAAGTTAAGGGGAGAGAAAACTGAAGAAGTAGGCTGTGGCCAGATCCTGGATGGCCTCAGTTGGCAAGCTGAGTTACCCTCTAGCATTACAGTGATATTACACTGAACAGACCTTTGGAGGCACTCTGAAAGTATGATCACAATTTTCCAAGAGAGGGGATTTAGCTCAGTGGTTTCGCCGCCTGCTGTGCAAGTGCAAGGACCCAAGTTCGATCCCCGGTACCAAAAAAAACAACAAAAAAAACCAAAACAATTTTCCAAGAAAACTAATTCTAATTTTCAAATAACTAACTTACAATGTCTGAAATGCAGCTTATTATTTCATGAGTTGTCATTCTGGTTAGCATTAATCTAGACAGGTAATCTCAAGTAAAGCCACATAATCTTCCTGTTGCTCAGTAAGTTCTGATTTACAGAAATAGGTGGGTTAAGCTAGATATACTCAAATGAAATTTCTACTGTGAAAATTATTTACAAGGAGTCTTGGCATGTTATTAGCAAAATGTAAACATTTAACACTCAGTTCAGAAATCTCTCAAAGTATTTTTCATGAACATTAAGAAAATGAATTCTTCTGCAGGACAAGAATATAAGTAAACACAGAAAATATGCTTCATAGTTTTATGTATAGCATTTAAGGATTGGGCCTATTAATGCTATTTATTTTTGGTGATGTAAAAGGGAATTGTATAGAAATTGATATTTACTGAATGGCTATTATATCTGGAACTCTCCCCAGTCATTTTATACTAGGCCATTTAATCTATATGTATTAATATATTAGCATTATCTTCATTATATTTACAAAGATGAAGAGTAACTTGCACCAAGTGACATCTAAGTGGAATTCAGACCTGATAAAAAGTTCTCTTAACTCTATAAAGCTGTGTTCATAACACAGGACATATAAATTCCAAAAAGTTGTAATGGCAACAACTGCAGAAAATATCTGTCTGCCAGAGTAGCAGATAAGCTGTTACAACAGGAATATGGGAACTCCAATAGAGTACTTTACAGAACACTCAACTTCCTGTTTCCTTCCTGTACTAGTCCTCAGGTATTTCCCAGTCATTGGGTGATTTTCTGTTCACAAAGATGAAGGCTCTGGGACTATTGCTGCTCATCTGTCCTAGAAAGTGTTGTCACTGTATGCATTATTAGCAATGAGTTCTCTGCAAGGAAACACATTCAAGTTGCAAATACTTTCTTAAAACAGCTGACTCTGACAATACTGTTTTATAACACTGTATCAAGAGAACTAAGAATATATGAATGTAAAGGTAATTAAATACAGGTGTGACCTACTACTGATATTGTAAGTCAACTAAGACAGGATCTCATAAGAAAAAAAAAAAGGGACAGTTTGTATACAGATCAGGAGAGCCAAATAATAGTACATATCACCATTTATCCACCCTTGCCACAGGCTGCTGCCAACAGCATGCAATGACTTTCCTGGGTCGACTCTCAAATGCAGGCCACATACACAGGCATGTTATAAAGACATCTCTCTTCTTAGATGCTTGCCAAAGTGTGAAAGCAACTCTGCTGTTCAGAATATGAAACATAATAAAAAATGCTCCCCTAAGATGGCATCAAAATAAGCCATTCTCTGGTTTGAGAAGCATAAACTCAGAGTGAAAGAAAAAGCTGATCTGAGGTCCCTGACTTACGTGACTGAGTTCCTTTCATGTTTCATTAAGAAATCTGGGGCTCGGAACAGGGATGTAGTTCAGTAGTGCTGCTGTCTGCCTTGTAAGCACAAGGTCCTGAATTGGATCCCTGGTACAAAAAAAAAGAAGAAATCTGTGGCTCACCCTAGAGCTAAAGTCTGTGATGCTGAACCAGGAAAGTGTTCTCTGTCTCTGTCTTCATGGAAGAAATACCCATAATTAAGTATCTGTGCCCATCTTTTCACTGTTACCTGACAGAAGCAACACTAATACATTGATTTATTGTTCAAGTAGACAGCAGTACCTTTAATTGAAGACATCCATTTATATTTCTTTGATCTAACTTCACACTCACCAAAAAACTTTCAGTTCTATAATTTTGTCTCTTGAATAGAGCCAGACACCAGAAGAGAGCACTCTATACAACACATTAGAATTGGCAACATTTTTTTTTTTTTGGTACCAGGATTGAACTCAGGACTTTACACTTGCAAGGCAGGCAGCAGCACCATTGAGCTAATTCCCAGCCCTAGAATTGCTAACATTTAGTGAGCACTTACTAGGCACTAAGCAGTTTTGGCATTTTAATGTGTAAATCTACTCCACACAAAATCCCCATGAAGAAGGTTCAGAGTGGTCAGATATAGAAGATAGGATTGCAATTAGTGACCAGGAAAAGAACAATTTCTTTAAAATAGTCAGGGACCACGAGAAATCAATGCAGCAGCTGCTAGAGGATGCAAAGAAGAATAATATCAGAATGACTGGAGTCAATGAAGAAACAGGAGAGAGTGCAGGCAACATAAAAAAACTGTTTACAGAAGTAATGGCAGAAAACTTCCCAATGAGGGGAAAAGAACTTGACATACAGATAAGTGAGGCATATAGGACTCCAACTAGCCTTGATCAAAAAAAAAAAAATCTACACATAGTCAAATAATAGTTAAGATTCCAGAAACCCAACAGAAGAACAAAATTCTACAAGCAGTGAGAGAAAAGAAACAAATCACATACAAAGGAAAGCCCTTCAGAATCACAGCAGACTTCTCAACGCAAACCCTCAAGGCAAGAAGAGCTTGGAGTGACATTTTTCAAGCCCTAAAGGAAAATAGCCTCCACCCCAGACTGATGTACCCTGCAAAATTATCTTTCAAAATTTATGGAGAAATAAGATACTTTCATGACAAAGAGCACTTAGGAACTTCGTGAATACCAAACCAATGCTCCAAAAAATTTTAGACAATACCCTAGGAAAAGATAACAAGGATCACAACCCCAGGAAGCCCAGCAGAATGAATCCATCAGGCACAGCAAGAAATTAAACACAAAGGGGGAGAATCCAACAAAAAGAAAAAGTCATGATAATGATAAGTCAATAGGTATCAGTTATAGCCATCAATGTTAATGTTCTCAATTTACCAATCAAAAGAAAGAGACTGGCAGAATGGGTCAAGAAGCAAGATCCAACAATACGCTGCATACAAGAAACACACTTAATTCAAAAAGAAACTCAGAGACTGAAAGTTAAAGGGTGGAAAACAATACCCCATGCAACAGGACCCCCCAAAAAAGCAGGAGTAGCTATGCTCTTTGCAGATCAAGTGGATTTCAAACTAACACTGATTAAGAGAGACAAAGAAGGATACTACATCCTTGTAAAGGGAACAATCCAAGAGGAAGAGATGACAATCATAAATGTATATGGACCAAACACTAGTGCACCCAACTATATAAAACAAATACTAACAGACATGAAAAATCAAATAAGCACTAATACAATAGTAGTGGGGGACCTCAATACCCCACTGTCACAAATAGATCAACTAGACAAAAAATAAACAACAAAATACTAGAACTCAATCAAACTCTTGAACAAATGAACTTAACAGATATTTGCAGAGTGCTTCACCCTATAAAATCAGAATGTACATTCTTTTCAGCTGCATATGGGTCATTCTCCAAAACAGACCACATACTCACTCACAGAACATGTTTAAGTGCAAAGGAGTTGAAGTTATCCCCTGTATATTATCAGACCACAGTGAGAACTTGGAGATCAATAGCAAAAGAAACCACAAGAATTTCATAAACACATGGAAACTGCACAACACACTTCTTAATAATCAATGGGTCACAGAGGAAATGAAAGAAGAAATCAGACATTTCCTACAATTAAATGACAATGCCAAAACAACATATCAGAATCTATTGGACACAATGAAAGCAGTCTTACAAGGGAAATTCATAGCAGTGAATACTCACATTAGGAAAACAGAGCGAGCTCAATTACACAACCTGATGCTGAGCCTCAAGGTTCTACAAAAAGAAGAGCAGGACAAACCCAAAGCTCATGCAAGGGAGGGAATTATAAAGATCAGGGCAGAAATCAATGCAATGGAGACTAAGAGAATGATACAAAAATAAATCAATGTAGCCAAGAGTTGGTTCTTCGAAAGAATAAACCAAATTGACAAACCCTTAGCCAACCTTATCAAAAAAGGAAAGAAAAGGCCCAAATCCATGCAACTAGGAATGAAAAGGGTGAAATTACAATGGACCCAGCCGAAATACAGAGGATCATCAATACCTACTTCGAGAACCTATACACCAATAAGATGGAAAACACAGAAGAAATGGACAGATTCCTAGATATGTGTGAATTACCAAAGTTGAACGAAGATGACCTAAAAATTCTAAAGGACCCAATATCAATCAATGAAATTGAAAATGTAATTAAAAACTTATCAACTAAGAAAATCCCGGGTCCTGATGGCTTCACTGCTGAATTCTACAAGACATTTAGAGAGGAACTACTGCCACTACTGTTTAAACTCCTCAATGAAATTGAAAGGGAAGCGATACTCCCAAATTCATTCCTGGAAGCCCAAATTCATTCCTGGAAGCAATCATCACCTTCATCCCCAAAGCAGAGAAAGACTCAAGTGAAAAAGAGAACTGTAGGCCAATCTCACTAATGAACATAGATGGAAAAATCCTTAATATGATCCTGGCAAGCAGAATGCAGAAGATCGTCAAGAAGATCATACACCCTGACCAAGTGGGACTCAAACCAAGGATGCAGGGATGGTTCAACATAAGCAAATCAATCAATGTACTACACTATATTAATAGAGCCAAGAACAAAAACCAAATGATCATCTCAATAGATGCAGAAAAAGCATTTGACAAAATTCAACACACATTTATGATAAAAGCCCTATAAAAACTTAGAATAGATGGTCTCTACTTCAATCTGATAAAAGCATCTATAAAAAATCAACAGCCAATATCATACTAAATGGTCCAAAACTGAAATCCATCACACTAAAATCAGGAACAAGACAAGGATGTCCTCTATCACCACTCCTGTTCAATAGAGTTTTGGAAACATTAGCCACAGCAATTAGACAAGAGAAAGAAATAAAAGGAATAAAGATAGGAAATGAAGAAGTCAAAATTGTCATTATTTGCAGATGACATGATACTCTATATAGAAGACCCCAAGAACTCCACCAAAAGTCTTCTAGACTTAATAACCAAATTCATTCAGTCAAGTAGCTGGATACAAGGTCAACACACAAAAATCAATAGCTTTCCTCTACACTAACAACACTCACCGAGGGAGAAATAGGGCAAACAATTCCTTTCACAATAGCATCCAAAAAACCTGAAATACCTAGGAATCAACCTAACAAAATAAATCAAAGACCTCTTCTCTGAAAACTATAGCACTCTGAAGAGATTAAAGATGATATCAGAAAATGGAAAGACATCCCTTGCTCCTGGGTAGGAAGAATCAACATAGTGAAAATGGCCATGCTTCCAAAACTGCTATATAGATTCAATGCAATCCCAATTGAAATCCCAGAAGCATACCTCATGGACCTGGAGAAAACAATCCAAAAATTCATTTGGAACAAGAGACCTAGAATAGCAAAAGCATTTCTAGGCAACAGAAACATGGCAGGGGGTATCATAAACCCCAACTTGAAACTATATTATAAAGCTAGTGTGATAAAAACAGCATGGTACTGGCAAAGAAACAAACCTGAGGACCAGTAGAACAGATTAGAAGATGCAGAAACAACTCCAGACACACTCAGCCACCTTATCTTCGACAAAGGAGCCAAAACCCTTACTGGAGGAAAGATAGCCTCTTTAATAAATGGTGCTGGACAAATTGGGTTTCAACTTGCCAAAGATTAAAACTACACCTATATCTCTCACCATGCACTAAACTAAAATTGAAATGGATTAAAGATCTAAATATTAAAACAGAAATGCTGAACCGGCTGGAACAGAGGTTAGGTAGAACTTGTGAAGCCACTGGCGTAGGAAAAGATTTTATGAACAAAACCTCAGTTGCCTGTGAACTAGCATAAACAATCAACAAGTGGGATCTCTTCTTATTAAAAAGCTTCTGCACAGCAAAAGAAACCACCACAATGTGGTAAGACACAACCCATAATGTCAACTAGCACAAACAGTCAACAAGTGGGATCTCTTCTTATTAAAAAGCTCCTGCACAGCAAGAGATACCACCACAATGTGGAAGAGACAACTCACAATGTCGGAAAAAATTTTCACCTCTGTTCCTCAGACAAAGGTCTACTATCTCCAATCTATAAAGAACTTAAAAAAATCAGACTTCTCAAATTTAAAGACCCAATCAAAAAATGGGCATTTGAAATGAACAGACATTTCTCAGACAAAGAGGTAGAAATAGCAAATAAACACATGAAAAAATGTTCATCATCACTCGTCATTTGAGAGACGCAAATGAAAACAAGGCTGAGATTCCACCTCACCCCAGAAAGAATGGCTGCTATCATGAAATCAACCAATAACAAATGCTGGTGGGGCTGCTGGGAAAGAGGAACACTGCTCTACTGCTGGTGGGAATGTAGGCTGGTGCAACCACTGTGAAAATCAGTATGGAGATACCTCAAAGCACTAGGACTGGTAGTCCCATTTGACCCAGCTATTCCCCTGCTGGGGATCTTCCCCAAAGAATTAAAAAAGAATCATACCACACTGATGTATGTGCACCCATGTTCATAGCAGCACAATTTGTAATAGTTAAAACTTGGAAGCAGCCCAATTGCCCATCAACTGGAAACTGGATAAAGAAAATGTGTTTTTTTTTATATAAAATGGAATACCACTCAGCCATAAAGAATGAGAAATTAAGAGACATTTATAGCTAAATGGATGCACATTGAGGCGATACACTTAAGTGAAACAGGACACACGTGTAAATACTGAATAGTTTCTCTAGTGTGAGAAACTGGAAGTGTAAATAAGGACTAAAAGGTATAACAGATAATGTGAAATAGGAAGAAAAGGGGCAAAGTGGAAGAGGAAGTGGGAGGGGCAGGGGAAAGGAAAAAGGGAATGGAATTAAAATGAGAAAATGAAAAACTGGAAACAAAGTCTTTGTAAATAGGGACGGATGGAGGGGTTGAAGGGAGGGCAGGGGAATGGGGGATAAATAAGAACCAAGAGAGATTATGTAAAGGTGCAAATTTCCAATGATGAATGTCATTATATTGCATACCTAAAATGTACCAATAAAATTAAAAAAAAAGAAGTCTATGAGATTTACTTTGGTGCTCAAAACTAAGATATGTGATTTCTTCTTATACTGCTGAAAATACCTCATAAACCACAAGTGCATACATTACACCAACAGAGAAATATAACAAGAGTTTTTCAGAGCCAATTTGGTCAACTACACCTACAAGTTTAGTTTCATTTATGTTTTACTTATTTTTTTTTAACCCTTCACTTAGTTTTATTCTTACTTCTCTGATGCAGTTTACTCATTTTTATCTTAGCAAAGGGTCACTATTTGATATTCAAAAAACTGTCATATACACTTCCACATCTTTAATATGGCAATGCAATACAGCAGTAGTAGTCAAGACTGGCCTGGGTATGAATCCGCATTCCATGGGAACAGTCCTATAATCACAGAGAAACAAAAGGACAGTGGATAGGGAGAAGCAGATCTCACAAGTGTGTTAACAGGGAAGAAAAAGTAGAGCTCAGGGCCGAGGGTAGTGTGAGTTTCATCATAAAAGAAGGCTAAGTAGGGCCAGGGATTTAGCTCAGTGGTTTCGCTGCCTCCTGCGTAAGCGCAAAGACCCGAGATTGATCCCCGGTACCAAAAAAAAGAAGGCTAAGTAGCAAAACATGTCCAAATAACTAATTTATCATTATTCTTATTTTTTAAAAGTGCTTAACTTATATAGTAAAATTCCAACTGGCCCCCAAACATTTTAATACCAATTATGAAGGGAGTTTTAAAATGACCAAAAGTATAATGTCTTTAGTAGTTTCAAAGCCAGTATATGAACTTTAGCATGCACCGGTGAATTAATTGATAAGAACAGATACTAGATCTTAGCCAAAAGGCTGAGAAGTGATTGCACTGCTGAATTGAAACAAAAATATAACCCATCAGACATGAATGGGTCAGTTTTCACAATTTAGTAATTTCAAAGAAAAGATTAAATGTCCATCTACAAATTAATTAACTTTTTGGAGACAAATCCCTGGTATACTATTCTTCTGATTCCCATAAAAGACTCACTTTGAAGATACAATTGCAGCTGCCCCCCATTGCCAGTTACTGTGTCATACACACGCCTTAAAATTCTGTAATCAGCAACCACCAGGTGCCGTATCGCATTCAGCACACCACAGTCAGTCAATACAGACATCCCCAAACACACCAAGGCTGGTTTTGTCAAATGTTTTATTGAGTGTAGACATCTGGAGTACTGTAAAACATGCATTATCTGTAGATTCAAAAAGGAGCAAGCCACATTGTCCTCACTGTCAAATGTGTCAGGCTTGGCATACATGATGGAGATTAATGAAGTATCATGAGAGTAATATGGTTCTTGAGAAGCTTCTACAATTTGAAGTAGGGTCTTAATCACATGAAAGGCAAGGCTGTTCACATTGAGTCACTTACATTTCATTGGAAGTACACAGTATTTTATAATTTTAAAACAAATAAAAATAATTGTTTTGTAGAAGATTTCCACTACTCCAACTTTATTTATTTGTTCCTTCAGTTTTCAGAAATTTTAATTTAAAAAACCGTACACCTTTTGGAAGTTGTATGTTTATCTGAGCAATATCTAAAATTTTTTATTTCTTTTTTGGTTGCTGAGGTGTATTAAATTTGAAGAAGATAATATCTCCATCTTCAACAATATAATTTCTGCCTTGTTGTCTGTATTTTCCAGCCGCCTGAAAATAGGAAAATACAGAGGAAATTATTATACAGAGGTTATTGTTTTATCACTGAAAACACCAAGCAAATAGGAGCAGATACAGAGGTTTTATTTGGGTCATATTAAAAAACAAACACAAGAAAAGAAAAACAAAATATAGGAAAGGACAAGTTCAAAACCCACACCTGGAGACAAGAAAAGTACTTCTGACTTGGGCAGAACTAGACTTTCTGTATATACATTATCCTAATGTATTCTTCACTAAATTGTTGGTATATAAATATAATTATACCAATATCATTAAGTTTCATTACATGCTGTTTATGGTACAGCATGTATATGGTACATTTCTGATGTGTTTGCAAACAGCCAGGAAGTCACTGTAACAAAACAGATCAAATCAGACAGAAAAAAAGCTGCTTTATTTGCTTAAAGAAATTCTTTGGTGACAAAAAGATAGTATGGTATAAGAAAAACTATGATTAGTTGTAGTGTGCAAATTTTGAACTATTTCCTTGTAGTTTAAGTAGTCTTGACAAAGACTGTACATAGTGGTGTGTACTAGAATTCAACACTGATGAAGTTTACTGACTAAGGCTCTAGTTATAAGCAGACTCTGACAGGTTGGATAGACATTTTTCTGTTTGTAAGTCAGCAAAGCAACTGATTCCACCTGCTGGTATGCAGACCCAGACTTATAATCTGCAGCAATTTTAATACAAGTAAATGACAGTAGCAGAAAACCAGGCTCACCTCTTGGCACTTCACCTCGCCTAAGCACAGCAGGCTCTTCAACACCCTTGCTTAACACTGCACACAGCTGACACAGTCCCTTGTGACCTCACCACTGACTATGCAACAAGGAGAACCTAAGGATCTTCTGGAAAAAATTCTCAAAAGTGTTCTCCTTCTGCTAGAATTCACTGAGAGCATGAAACTTTTGCTCAATAAGATTAGTACCTCCCTTTGAAGATAGTGCTAAGTATGTTCAAAGCCAAGTGCAATTAAACTAATCAGTAATAAAAACACTAACAAAGATCATATATCTAAGGTTAAAATCAACAAATCAGATCGAAAAGACCTCATATGCATATTTTCAATTAAAGATACATTCAAAATCACCTACCAATAAAATATACTATTAAAATGAAGCTTATTTTTAAAGACAATATGCCCTAGAATTAAATAATGTATAAATAAATATTAACATTTTTGTAAAGATGTGATATACTGAAGGCCATATGCTATTTATTTCTAGAACCTAGAGCCAACTGTTATAAAACTGTACAATCTAAATCAAATACATACTGATATGACATATTAGTGTAAGTTTATATACTGTTACCACTCAAGTTTACTATTAACAGTGACAGTGTTCCTTTAAATTCTCTAGAGACCATTTAATCCATTTCCATTGCTATCAGAAACATTGGCTGAAAAAAAATCAATACCCATTT
Organism: Heterocephalus glaber; assembly: GCF_053883595.1. NCBI lineage: Eukaryota > Metazoa > Chordata > Mammalia > Rodentia > Bathyergidae > Heterocephalus > Heterocephalus glaber. Next base: position 53,532,810 of record NW_028258143.1, read on the forward strand.
GTGAATCTTGAGTATGTATTAAACAAGACACGTCTAACCAGTTCATTTGCACTTGAAAGCAGCCATCTGTAGAAGCCAGCTTTGCCTAAGCAGATATGATTGCTAATAATGTGATATCCCTGTAGACTACAAAGCCCACACAGAGCTATTCAATATATAGTTCACAGCACTGGCATTAAATTAGTTATGCTGCACTGGTGTTAGAAAATACACATACATACTGCACACATACACAATCTTGCTCTCAAACCTAAAATCTACTTACAAAATGCAAGTAAATATTTGTTGAATAAAGAAGCATAAAGCTATTCATAAGTGTTTCATTTTGCTCAGAGTTAAAAGTCTTAAATGCTAATTTTGGAGATTAAAACCACATAAAATGTCTAATGGTATTCAATGATAAAAAGCCAGAGGTCAACCTTTTCCATTTACAGTATAATATAGCTCCCATTTAGTGATAAATATTCTAATAAGCAGGAAATATTATTTTACTATAAGATGTAGTTTCTCTGAATTTCAGTATTCACAATTCATGTTATTTTTCAAGTTTATTACAACATGGAATCCACTAAGGATTGGTAAAACAGACTTATGTAAGAGTATAAAAAAGAAGCCTTTGATTTCTGAATTCCGGTAAGAGAAAATATACTCATTTTTATCTTCTTTACTCTATGAGAAAATATATATGAATAATTCAGCATGCTGACAAGAGATTTTTTTCTAAGCCTAATTAGTATTCCTGACAAAGTTCAATATCAGTATTTGTACATCTATCTATATCAAAACAGATGACACGATTGAAAAATTAATGGTTTTGTTTAGTTGTAAACTGTACCTTCTTCCACTCTTTTAGAAAATCAAAATGGCTCTCATTCAACACTGAACCAATTATATCATGATTTTTCCCCTCCTCTTCCTGGGGTTCACCTACTAGTTCTACTCAAGTCTTGGTGTCCAGTACAATCGTTATAATCCCATGATACCAATGAGAATAAAACTTTTTATATTCCTTTAAAATTATAAAATACTAAACACAAGACAATCCTCTTTAAATCTAATGACATTTTCAAGGTGGCCTTCTTAAATTAAAGAAGCCTTCTTAGAATGTTCATTTAATCATAATTCGTTGAAGATTACTAGCTTTCTGTAAGAAAAATCTAGTATGTCCAAAAAATTAATTCTGCAACAGAATTTACATTAAAAATCATTTTACTACTCATGTGTAACACTGCTTCACTATTAGTGCCTGCAAATCAAATTATACTGATTAGCTAAAATAGAGTACAATTTTGGACCTGCCCTCTAGTGTTGAGAAAGCAAATCAAATTCCCAAAGATCTTTAAACAAAAAAAGTAAAACTATGAAGTTTCAGCAACAACTGGTCTTATTTAACTAAGTTTCTACTCCTTTCCTTGAATTAATCTAATCATAAGTATATATGACTGCTATTTCAGATATTTAAGTATAGTGAGTATAATCTTTCATTGGCCATCAGTGAATAAATTCTTTGAAATGATTTAAAATGACTGAAAGCCAGTTTATTTTTATTTTCAGTTACAGGGAAAAAACCCCCCACACAACTACTGACAAATTCACAATCTTTAAATATGATCTAAAAAGAATGTGAACATACACAAGCTCTTCAATTAAATCCTGCTAACCTTAGTTTACTTTAGACTACATAACTTAAAAGATATTCATTCTTATCACGGATATCTTTACATCATTTCAAAAATTGTGAAATACAAAAATAAAAAATGTCATTCCTACCTTGACTGCATTTTCAGAACCTTCCTCTTTAAAATCTTCATATTTCATTACTTCAGCCATAATGAATCCCTTTTCAAAATCTGTGTGAATCTTTCCTGCAGCCTGAGGAGCTTTCGTCCCTTTCTTTGAAAAGAAAGACCAGAGAAAACTAATTGGACTTAAGATGTTTGATTGTAAGCACAGAATGTCTCTTCTCTGATCTGTGGTTGGTTCAACTAACACTTAGTTTAATACCAGTTAAGATGTCAGGTATACAATTAGTATTTTCCAACACTGGGCACTATCTGTACAGCAGATTTAGCATGGATAGATAAGCAGATATTAAAGAAGCCTAGCTTTGTTTTTCTTAACAGCCAGGCACAGTTTTATTGATTTAGATGCGGTGGTCTGGTTTTGGTGTAAGTTTCATTTCGATTTTCTATCTTCACAGTAGAAAAAATAAAGATTTTAAAGTAACTTTCAAGCTGAATTATCAAAGGTTTTAAAAAGATAAAAAGCCCTCAAAATTTCTGCTCATCTAAAGAACATACAAAAATCAATAGATAAAGGGACAGTTTTAAGGCATTTCTAACAAATCACATAATCTATGTTCAACAAATAATTCTGAAATTCTCAAGAAATTTTAATATGATTTTTTAACATCTTGCATAATACACTCTGCCTCTAAGCACCATGAAGGAAATTCAAGTTGAGATAGGAAGAGAAATGTCTTATAATTACCCTATATGTTAAATTACAAAGGCATACATTCTAGACACACACAACCATAGGAAGAAATCTGAGAAATAATGGTGACCTAAAGCCTGCTTAATAAAGCATGTTAAAGTGATAAGGAATCTGACACTATAAAGCACAGTTTTTACAATAAAAGATGTATTGAGTTAATATGGCTACTCACTGATGCTTACCTGACTAAATATCTTGGCACATTAAATCATCGATACTTACAATCAGTCTTAAGATAAACCAGCTTTGACATTTTCAAGCCCAGAGCTTGCTTTCTTTCCTGCTTCATATACTTAAGTTTGAAGTTTTAAGGCTTTAAAATATATAGTAAAAAAAAACACTGGCAATTTGTTTACCAAGTTGGATCTGCTTTGACACTATTTTAAAAATCTATATAAAAGGACCTTGGTCAGAAGTCAAACATTTTTTTTTTTTTACAAAGGGGAGAAGAGATAAAAGGTGACTCACATTCACATAAGGCATTTAACATTGTGTTGAACTGCCTCCATGTTTCTATCCACATTAAAGCAAAATAAATGTAACAATAAATTACAGTAGTTACAGCACACAGAAATCAAAGCAACACTAAAATTTATCATGTACTATATATTTTTAAAAGGATAATAAAAGACTTAATGAGTCATTAAATCTAAAAGTTCTGGCATTATTTTTATATTCTGTAACACTATTTAGGACTATATATATTTCAAAATATTTTTCAACAGTAACTACTGTATTACAATATATTTATATTTAAAAGCAAACCATTACAGTTCAGTTTCTACTGTCCTTTGGGAATAAATCAGTCATTCTCTCTGGTCATATTCAGTATACATCAATATTTAAAATACATATCACATTTTTAAAGAAGGCTGAACACATAAAACTAAAAATAAATATCACCTCCGTGAATTCAAATAAAAAGCATTATTATACATTGAGTTTAGCTTTTTGAGTTCACTATGTATCTATGAAAAGCATAATGATGTCATATTGCTTTTATTGCTGAAAATGTAATCTGAGCAAAGCAAAGGAGGGAAGAACCACCCGCAACCCAAACAAACTTAGCGAATACAAAATGAAAAGCAACATCAATTTCACTGCAGACAAACCCAGTCACACAGATTAAGCAAGCACAATACTGGTGCGTCTTATCTCTGACCACAGGAGGAGGGTAGACAGATTCTACAGGATGAAGAAATTCAGACTATGTAATAGGCAGAATCAATTGTTACCTGCCTCAATCAATGCCGCTCCACTTTCACTGTTCAGCAGCTCACAAATAATTAAAGTTATCCTGGACAAAAACCTCATCTGTAATGACTAGCTAACCGCCACCATGACAAACTTCAAAGTCAGTGATATCAATCTGAATTCAATAGTGTGGAACTGGATATAGCTGATGAATAAGTATGAATCTTACCCTGATGGTCCATGCACGTACTTCATCTGGGCCTGCAGTGAAAAAGTATTCTAGTTGGAGTGCTGCAAACCCAGCCTTAATGATCTTTGGCAAAGCACTGAAATAAAATGAAACAAATTCACTCAACATATAAGTTGACTGTACCACAGATAGGTACAGAGCTAAAACTATTCATCTCAAGCAGATAATGTTAAAGATATTCGTAAATGAGCATTCATGTTTTGTAACACACTTGAAGAGGTCAGGAAGTAAGGGAATATTTCTAAAAACAGCCCGTCTAAAATTGGTTTTAATTATACTAGCCTGAGGATATTATTTTAAATTATTTACTATCAAAAAAAAGAAAAATTAGATCTAGCCAGCTCATGATTATTGTCATCCATTATTAACTGTCTGCAGAACTTGGGTCATAAAAACAAAATTATCTGACTGAAATCCAATATTCTAACAATATATTACTGTTACTCAGAAAAAATTATGGCAAGTGATTCACCCTTTCCCCTCCCCCACTGAACATGACGAAAGAGTTTTGGCGATCATCCCTCCTCAAAAATATACATAACTAATACCTATGTTATAATTAAAACACTGTACAGAGATGACAGATGACAGTTAAAAACTTAATTTAAAATAAATCTTTTCACTCTGTCTCATGGTAAAGAAAGGAGAAGATTCCCTCTTTATAATGGTAATTACTCTGTCATTTATTATTCTATCAGCGCAAGCAATTAAATTACTGCAAGGAAATAGTTGATAATAAAGTGTAGGGAAAATGAATGCTAATTAACCTTTGTGTCATGTTCGCTTCCAGATACTTCTGTCTCTCCTCAGCACTCAATTCTTGCAACTTGAGTTCCAAGGCCCCACTAAAAGGAATGACCAAGGCACCTGGGTCATACTTGTCCACCCACTCTTTAATTTTTATCAACCTGTAGACAAAAAGGGGCACAACATTATCTTGTAGTGCATGCATGACTGTACCACATTCATTATTATCAAGTAGCACATACATATTCATAAGAATTGCACGGTTTTATGATGCCATCTTTTTGTGTATAGCTTTCCAAGGTCAAGGCATTAACAGGCAGCAACTGCTTCAGGTACATGCCATAATATTTTACTGTAATCTAGTTTTACTTCAGCACATTAGCTATAGGAACTGTTTTACAAATATTTTAAAACTTTTTTTTTTTGGTACCAGGGATCGAACTTGGGACCTTGCACTTGTGAGGCAGGCGCTGGAACCACTGAGCTAAATTCCCAGCTCTAAAAACTTTTAAAAGTCACATTAAATTTGTTCAGCATTAACATTTGCACCCTTGAATACAATGTCAATTTCATAATCTTATTTTTTTTACAAAGCTTTATTTATTTATTTATTTATTTATTTATTTATTTATTTATTTATGGTACCGGGGATAGAACTCGGGACCTTGCGCCTATGAGGCAGGCAGTGGAAACAAAGTATTTTTTAAAAAGAACAAAGTTCTGTTTGTATAGGAATCACACCTAAAAATGCCATCTAATTTGAGAAATACCATCCAGATATTTATATGCCAGTTTAGTTTTCCTTAACAGAACTTTCAGTTGCCACTGGTTTTGAGAGATTTTTGCTGACCAAAACCAAAGTAAACAAGTGCAGAAACATAGATTATGGTGTGAATATAGTCAATACAGTTCTTATAAACCTTTTGTAGACTCATGAATAACAGAGCTGCAGAGGAAATACATCTTCAATCACAAAGGATTTGGGAAGCCCAATCAGTTTTCTTAGAAGACATTACTGAGTTGGGCTTTTTTCCCTTCAAAATATGGAATATTCTGGAAAACTGGTAATTAGAACATAAATAAGTGTAGTAAATAAAACTAAAAAATTCCAATCCTAGTTTTTCATCTCTGGGCAAGTTACTAAACCTTTTCTTTTTGGAATGCTGAGAATTGAACACATGCTAGGCAGATGCTTTCTCAGGGAGCCACACTCCTAGCCCTACTAAACCTTTTTCTAAGCCTCAGTCATCTTATTTGTAGAAGGGAAGATAATAATAGTATACATATTACATTATAAAGAAACCAGAAAAATAATGCCTGCAAACAGTAAACAAATAACTAATAGGAGCATTCATTTTCATTCTCAAATAATCATAGCATATATAGCATGCTATTATTCTAGAAGTATATTTGGTACAGGTCTGACCATAGATTCAATTGAAATTTATATTAAAAATTTTAATGTTATGCCATAGTCTTACATAATCCCACCCGCTCCTGTATTTAAACCAAGGTTTTAATAGCTACCATGGCAAAATACTGTGGCAGAAATCCTTTAAATAATCACTGTGTCATTTTATGGGAAAAGAAAAACAAGAACTAAACCACAAATCCATCAAAACTTAACTATCAAAGAAAATAGCAGGGGATCATAGTTATTAGAAAATTAAGAATATGGCTCACTGAACAGTATTTAAGATAAGAAAAGGAGTAAAAAATTCACACGACAGTTTATACATGCTTGTTATACAAAGGTAACTACTCACTTAATATGTTATTAGTGGCTTTTGATCTTCATAATACCTTTTGTTTCCTTTTGTTCATATTCTAAAAACTAGACCAATCCCTAAGATTTGCTTTGGAATAAAATATGTGGCCATTAAAGTATGATTTAAACCAGATATTTTCTTATCCAAAATTATGAAGGAGAGGATAAAAGAAAAAAGGGGGGAAATTTAAATTGGTACTTCTGCCTATAATATCATGGCATTCTAAGTTGTACAGATGTACACTATTCAAACAAAACTATATTAAAATGTTATCATCAATGGTTTAGTAGCATACTATTATACAAGTTAAAAATCAAATATGTAATTTTAAAAAGCAGATCACATAGCAAATACAGATTCAATGAAAGTGAAATAAAACAAGCCCATTTGTAAAGTAACATAAAAATATCATGCACATTTTGTTTCATAAATATGGTCAACATAAGTAATAAAACTGGAACTGTTATGAAACAAGATGAGAAATAATTACTTTGGCTAAAACATCAATTCGAAATAACAATAGTTCTACCCTGTCATTTTAACAGCCTTTCCTGCAGTGCCCTCAGAGGGATTATTTGCATTCCTCAGGTGTTCTATTGTACAATTCAGATGAATAAAGACTTACAAATCATTCCTCTACCGCCAATGTAAGACTTTGATCTGGTGAATACACCATTGTACCTTAACTATAATTGGCAAAAAAACCTGACAGTGTAGAGCACCACAAGCTTAATAACAAAGGAGAATATCTCAAAGTGTTGACAGATGATCTTCATAATGCAGAAGCAGAGCGGGTACATTTTAGCAGTAAATGAGCACTGAGGTCTAAAGGTCTCTAAAGTGACTGACATCAGACCTGCTATAGCCTCAGTAAAAGAAAAGGTACCGTAGCACTCTCCGTAAAGTGAGTTAGGCTCTTTGCTTGCAAGCTTCACTTTTGTGACTTTCACTGTCATAGAAAACACAGGGAAGATGAAAAGTGAGTTAGGTTCTTTGGCTGTCTGCTTTACTTTTGTGACTTTCCCTATCAAACAAAAGTCAGAAATGTCTCAAAGTGATTTTTAATTACATACCTGAAATAAGCCTTGGGTAATTAAAAAATGACTCAGTTTCAAGATGGACATTTGATTACGGTATCTATTAGGTCTGATGGTTACAAAAGCATGATAATGAGGCCAAGATCACAAGTCTGTACCCCATAGGGACCAGTTACCTTTTGCAGAAAAATGTCTATTCTCTTGCTACAAACCATACCCCAAACTATGGCTAGTCATCTCAAAAATGTGTGCTATTGGCACATGAGGGTTATGGGAAACTAAAGTTGAGCTCTGTTGGCATGACTAGAAAAAATTCCTAAGCATCTCCCATCAAAGAGATTGATAAATAATTTTGATGCACAAGTGTGAGCAAATGTCTAAAGAAATCAATCCAATTGAAAGTGACCAAATAGTGGTGATTTGTCACAGAATATCTAATTATATTGAGAGGGAGAGAAGAAACAGGACAGTAGACTCCCAAGGAGTTAAACTGTGAACCCTTACATAAATACATTTTGCAATTTTATGTGCACAGATTACTACAAGAGGATCCATCCTTCTCAAAAAGAAGCCAAAGTCATGTTTGACTTCCTCAAAGTCTTCAAAGTGGCAAATGCAAGAACTGCCATTAGTTGTATTTTTCTCCCTGGTAGTAATTCCACAGCAAGAGGACAAAGCAGGGACAACTAGTTTTAAAACTAAAAGTGATACTCAGATACATTAGAAGGCCCAATCCTTTGGTGGAATATGATCTTTAGTATTACATTAAAAGTAATGTGTAAAAGTTACCATTAGTCTTGTAATCTGATATTCTTAGCAAATCTTGAATTCTAGATTCCAAAAATTTTACTTTCCCCAAAAGTTAGTTCACATTTTATATTTCTTTTCCTAGATACTTGTTTTAATTTTTATGGTGCTAGAATCAAACCTAGGGGCTCAGACATGCTGGGCAAGTTTTTATCCTGAGCTACATCTCCAGAAGAAACTCCAAAAAAGTAAATTCTAGTCAGTCTGATTAGTGTCTGGAAAGCTAACTCTTCTTCTAAAAAGAGAGCCTCATCTTGATACACGTTAACAGCTTCAAGTTTTATTATTCCTGCCTGACTTCATGAGGTTGTAGAGAATAACACTGGCAATTTTGCTACTCAAAGTATGATCGCATCATGTGAGTGCTTGTTACAAATGCAGAATCCTGGGCCCTACCCCAGATCAGAATCTGCATTTTAACAAGATATCCAGGCAACCCATATGTATGTTTTTAGAAACCCTGAACTTAATAATTTTAAAAGAAAAGCATATTAAATGAAAGCATGGGAATGTCTGAGATGACTATGCAGACTAAATGATAAGAGACAGACGTTGACTACCTATTCCACTGATACAGAAAAGTGAGAATGATAGTCTCAGATAACAGTAAAAATAATTAGGTTTAGATCATAGCATTGCCATGTTGAACAGTTTCTCACTTTGAGACATAATTATGCTTCTTTTATTCTAATAAGCCTCAATACCTGAAAAAAAGCATCTGTAGTAAAGTTAGCTTTGGGGTTTAGATTCAGTATATGAGAAGTGATTCCAGGAGAAAGGACTCTGTGAAGTCTGAATTCATATCAAGTGAAAGGAATACTGTCACAAACTGTTCCCTACTAGGACCTCAGAGAAATGCTCTGTGAAAAGTTCCATTCATTTCATAGTCACAGTAATAAAGTGTACGCACATTATGTTTATGAAAGGAAATAAATGCTAGAGAAACAGGCACTACTTTTGTAGCAGATAAAAACTTGATTTGAGGATTTCTCTTTTGATTGTACTGATAACTGGAAGGCTATCAAAAAATTGAAATGATAGGTGTTATGACAAGCAGGCAACCTTAAAAGCAAATTAGAAGACATTTAATCTTAATACTGGGCTCACCATGACTCCAGGATTATTTCCAAATATACTACTAAAAATGGTAACACATGCAGTTAATCTATATGTGATGAACATGTATCAACTGTATGGAAATAGTTTCTATGTTTAGCAAAATGGTTCCATTAAAAAAAAAACTTCCTTGGGGCCGGGGATGTAACTGAGTGGCACACCACCTGCCTGGCAAATGTGAGGCCAAGTTCAATTCCCAGTACCAAAAAAACAAAAAACAAAAAACCCCACACAAAACCAAACCAAAACAAACTTCTTTGCACTGAATAAACACATGGAAAGGAAATATCATGGTAATTTATAATTATTTCAGTTATAGCTCTCCAGTTTCCAACTAGCAAATTGGAGCACATGAGCTAGTTCTGGTCAGTGCAGTCAGTGGGGCACTAGGCAGAGCCTTCTGGGAGCTTTGGGACAAGATTTTAAAAGTTGTATTTGGGCCAGGTGTGGTGGCACCAGTCTGTAATCCCGGCACTCGGGAGGCTGAGGCAGGAGGATTGTCATGAGTTTGAGGACAGCCTGGACTACATAGTGAGTTCAAGGACAGCCTGAAGTACATAGTGAGACCCTGTTTCAAAAAACCAAAAGGACCAAACCAAACCAAGCAAAAAAGCCCCAAAACCCCAAAAACCAAAACCAACCAACCAAACAAAATCACAAAAAGTTCCACTTGGTTCTTAAAAAGAGAAGAAGATCTCTGCTGGACACTATTTGGATCTTACCCCTAGAACTCTAGCAGTCATTTTGTGATCAAAAGTATGGAAGTGAGGAAAGATGGGAAAATCCCCTGTTCTTGAACTAACCATCTCAGGAGACAAACCAGCATGATTCTTAGTATATATTAGGACTGCCCTTGTTATTTGTAGCTGAAAGCATCCTGATACTGATGCTTTGGAGGATTACTGATACTACCCTCATTTACCTATATGACTGCAGCACCTCTTAAGTAGTAACTTCAATCTATTCTTTAGATACAGCCTCCTCTAGAGCTTTCCTCATGCTCCCATGAGGATAAACACTACCACCACATTCCACTGTACACTATCGACTGCCTGTTTTCTTGCTTATCTCCTCCCACTACAGAAAAAACTTCTCAGGTCAGGGCTGTGTCTGTTTCTTGAGATCCCCACAGAATCCTCCCAGCACAGTGGATGCTCATTTTCTGAATGGATTAGGCAGCAAAAGCTGTAGTTAATTCAGGTTGAGCATCCTTAATATAACAATCTGGGGTGCTCTGAAATTTGAAACTTTCTGAGCATCAAGGGGTACAAAATGTTTTGATTTTGGAGCATTTCAGATTTTGTATTTGGAGATGCTCAACCAGTAAAGTTTATACAAATATTCTAAAATTCTGAAAAACTCTGAGCTCCAAAACATTTCTGGTTTCAAGCATTTCTGGATAAAGGGTATTCAACCCATCACTAGCTAAGTGACTCCAGTTGGTTCTTTAATATCCCTTGCCTTTAATTCAGCTGTCCACAAACTGGCCTATGTTAGTAGTTTTCAACCTGTTCTGAGTTCCCTAAAGGATTCCCCAAGGTAGTCAAGGAGGGAAAAGGGTAGGGAGAGCAATGGAGGAAGGAAGAGTGAGACTTTGGACCCTCTATTCTTGCATTTCAACCAGAGCTGCTTCATTATTATATGTAAAAGATTTCACCTGAAGATAGAGTTCTATTGTTTTGTGTTTTTTTGGTACTGGGGATCGAACTCAGTCCTTGCACTTGCGGGGCAGGCAGTGGAACCACTGAGCTAAATCCCCAGCCCCCTCTATTGTTTTTAATCACTCTAAAATTCACTGATTTTCTTCTGATGAAAAATTCTTTACACTTTACAACATATGCCAGGAATTAAACAAGTACAAGCACTGAAATCTTCAGGCAATTCACTCACATTAAAAAAAAAAGTCTCTCCCTTTCCCTTTTCTTTTTCTCTCTATTCCCTTACTTTAACTTACTTTTCTTCATATCATTTATTATATATGTTATGTACTTAATGTTTGTCTTCTAGACAGTGTTGATAGACCCACTTGTCCAGTCGTTAGGGAAAGGAATTCTGTGGATATTCTGTCAGTATCACCCATAAAAGTACTTGGCACAAGTACTGATGTTCAATAAATTCTGGGGCCGGGGATTTAGCTCAGTGGTTCCAGCACCTGCCTCGCAAGTGCAAGTTCAATCCCTGGTACCAAAACAAAACAAAACAACAACAACAAAAATTCTGGGTGGAACAATAAACAGAAATGAATTAAGTTGAAATTTTGTCTACAAATTATCAAAGGATATTCAGAAGCACATAGGATTCTTACTTTCCCTATCTACTTGTCTTCTACCAAAATTAACTTTTAGAAACTTGCAAGCTATAGTTATTTTGAGCACTGGAGGTATACTTGTATTTTAGAAAGAATAGTGAAGTGAAAAATTATAGCAGAACTTGGAGGAAGCAAACCTGATTACTGTAAGGCTACTTTTAACAAAAATTCACAGCTATGTAAGGTTATTTTTATTCCTAAGTTATAGCTATCAAGTCTGAGCAATCACACTACAAACCATCTCAAGGTTCATTATGAATGTACCAAAATGAGCACCTCAAACTTTGAGATGCTCATTGAATCTTGGGCTTAAGCCCCTTCGTGGCTACTCAATTAAGATTTCTATCGATGGTAAGAGGCCCCAAGTATGTCATGGCATTGAAGCTTTAAAACAGCATTTCTCAAAATATAGTTGGTAAACAATCTGTAAACCCAGGACTTTACCAGAAGACCCTCCTATAAATTTAAAATTTCTAGAAGTGGGAATTTATATTTAACCCTTATAACACTTTGCAGTCTGATGTCTGAGAATCACTGTTTTTTGAATCTGTATTTGATCTTTGCAATTTTATATTCTGGGCTTAAATATTACACACAGAAATACTGTCATTATAGTTGTTATGATGTATGGAAGCCAACAGCTGTATCTTGAGACTTAAACCTTGTAAATTGCAAGAAAAATTTCCAACTATGTTATGACCCTATACACGAGATGGAATTATTTCGGATACCCTTGTGGCCACCAATTAAACTAATTTCCATTTTTATTCAAAGAGCAAAATACCAGGCTGGTATAGTCAATAATCAAAATATACATATCCATAGGAAGAGCTACAAACCTCTTTCTTTTGTTCTAGTACCGGTGATTGAACTCAGGACCTTGTGCTTGGCTAGGCAGGCATGGTGCCACTGAGCCACATCCCCAGCCCTTACAAATCTTGATTATATTGTCATAAGCAGTTCTCTAAGAATACAGATGGTATGAGAGATGGGGTATTAATATCCAATTAGTGAAGATGGAAAAAACTACCTTCGATATCTACAGAGGGAGGCGGGGAAGGTGCTGAAGAGTGAGTGTGTCTATTTTGGGGGGAGAAAGAGAGCATGCTTTACAGTATGTATACCATAGTGGTCTTATTACAAAGAAACACAGTACCATAAAGATGATGAAAATTTTAGTGCTGGGTCCTTTTGACATTGGTCAAAATTTATGAAGGGGATACAAAGGACAAAAACTAAACTAAGAAAGAAATACATTTAACAAAAGAAGTTAAGATAGGTGCACGGAAAGCTACAAAGCAGAAATTTAAAAAGGGTTAAATAAATGGAAAGGCATCCTGTGTTAGAGCACTGGAAACAATGTTTTTTTTTTTTTTGGTACCAGGGATCAAACTCAGGTCCTTACGCTTGTGTAGCAGGCAGCGAAACCACTGAGCTAAATCCCTGGCCCGGAAACAATGTTTTTAAGAGGGCAACACTGACCTGCAGACTCAAGCAATCACTATCAAAATTACAACTGCTTTTTAACTTACTATATAACTACAGTAATCAAGACTATATGGCACTGGCCTAAGGTTAGACATATAAATCAGTAGAGAAGAGAGTTCAGAAATAAATCTATACATCTACAGTCAATTGAGTTTTTAATAAATGTGGTAAACATAAAAATTAGGATCTTATGATGTATATATTTACCAAAATACACAGCCTAGTATTGACTATATTCACATTCTTATGCAACTTATTTCCAGAATTTACCATTTTGCAAATCTGAAATTCTGTCTCCCTTGAGTAAAATTTCCCTTTTCCCATCCCTGCCACCCTCTATTTCATTTTCTGTGTCTGAGTTTGACTACTTTAGATACCTCATATGGATAATATCTGTCTTTTTGTGACTAATTTTGCTGAGTACAATGTCCTCAGGTTCATCCATGTTGTTGAATGTGACAGGATTTCCTTCTTTGTCAATGCCAAATAATTCTACACTGTATGTATATTACATTTTCTTTATCCATTCATCTGTTGATGAACACTTGAGCTGCTTCTACCTCTTAGCTATTATGAATAATGCTGCAATAAACACGGGTATGCAAATATGTCCTTCAGAGCCCATTTTCAATTTTTTTGGAAGTAGGATTGGTGGGTCATAAAGTAATTCTGTTTAGCTTTTGCAGGAAGTACTGAACTTTTTCCCATTGTGGTTGGACCACTTCATGTTCCTACAAGTAATGCAAAAGGGTTCCAATTTCTCCAAATCTTTGACACCAAGTGTTATTTGCTAGCTTTTGATAGTGGACATTCTAATGGGTATGAGATGATATCTCACTGTGGTTTTTTGGTTTTTTTTGTTTTTGGTACTAGGGATCGAACTTGGGTCCTTGCGCTTGCGAGGCAGGTGGCAGAACCACTGAGCCAAATCCCCAGCCCTCTCATTGTGGTTTTGATTTGTATTTCTCTAATGATTAGTGATGTGATGTTGAACATCTTTTCATATGCTTATTGACCATTTGTATATCCCCTTTGGAAATATGTCCATTTAAATCTTTTGCCCATTTAAAAAATTGGGTTGTTCCCAAGTTTGATCCCCAGTACTTAAAAAAACAAACAAACTGGGTTGTTGCTGAGTTGATGATTATTGATTTTTGAAAAGGGTCACAGAACAATTCAATGGTTAAAGAATTGCCAAAATTGGTGCTTAGACAACTGGATATCCACATAAAAAAATTTAAATGGACCAAAGGTCTAAATTTTGTAAAAGTTAATTTTAATTTTGTAAATCAAAAGACACAATCAAGAAAGTGAAAAGACGATTCACAGAATGAAAGAAAAATCTCGGGAAATCATATATGGAGGGGTACAGTAGCTAGAATATACAGAGAACTTTTATTGTTATAACTCACCAATAGAAAGACAAACTAAACTTAAAAAGAGATTTAAACAGACTTTTCTGCCAGGAGGATATGTAAATGCAATAAACATTAAGAAAAGATGCTCAACATTGGTCATCAGAATCATGAAAATTAAAACTACTCTCAGATACTATTTCACATACAGTTAGGGGCTATAAATAGAAAGATAAGTGGTACATCCATACAATGGAATATTATTCAGCCATAAAAAGAAATGAAGTACTGATACACATCATAACATAGACAAATACTGATACGTTCTGTTAAGTAAAAGACACCAGATACAAATGGCACATAATATATGTGAAATTTATATAAAATAACCTTAATAGTGAAATTCAGACAGAAAGTAGGTTAGTAGTTACCAGGGAGGTAACTACTAGGTAGAGAGGCAATGGAGAGAGCTCATTAATGGGCACAGATTTCTTTCTGTGGTGATGAAATGTTCTGGGATTATTGGTGATAGTGATATAATATTGTGAATATAATAATCACCGAATTGTGTACTTTAAAAGGAAGACTTTTTGTATGTGAATTACATCTAAATAATACAAAGTCTTGAAACTAAGCTAAGAACAAAAGAGATAAAATAGGAATGCTAATCTATCCCACATTATGATTTTTTGTTTGACATTCCTGTGGAGGAGATAGTGTGTGGGACAACAGAAAAAGCAGAGATTTTGGAGTAAGACAAATGTCAATTCAAATTACAGTTCAACTGCACTCTAACTATACAATTGTGGGAAAGTCATTTAAGCTTCCTGAACCTCATTCTAATCACCTATAATAAAAACAATTCCTACCTTCACAGGTTGCTATTAGGATTATAATGCCCTGAATATATAGAAGGCCTTCAAATATTAGTCCCCAGGCTTAGTTTCTCCTGTCAATAAGCAAGCCATTTTCAATAGTTACTGTAGAGTTAGAATACTATCAGGTTGCCTGTGAATAGGAAGAGGGAGCTCTTCTTAAAAATCAGGTTTTGATTTCTATTAAGTCTTGTCTAACTGAATCTTTACAGTTAGGAAGATAACTGAAAGGGAAAGAGTTTAAGCACAATGACTACAAAAATATATATCAATCAACTATATACATTAATGAACATTATGCTAGTTTGGGGATGCAACTTTGAAAAAGGAATGTAGGATTGTTGGTGGGAGTGTAAAGTAGTACAAACACTGTGGAAATCAGTATGAAACTTCTCAAAAAGCTACAACTAGAAATTCCATTTGACCCTGCTATTCCTCATCTAGTTTTTTTTCCCCAAGAGAGTTAAAGATATCATGTTACAACAATGACAACTGCACACCCATGTTTATAGTAGTACATTTCATAATAGCTAAATCTTGGAAGCAGCTTATATGTCCCTCAACAAATAAATGGATAAAGAAAATGTCTTATGTATACACAACGCAGTACCACTCTGCCATAAAGAAGGATAAATGAGTCATTTGTAGGAAAATGGGTGCACTTTGAGACCATAATGTTACATGAAATAAGTCAGACACATAAACTTATGTAGCACATGGTTTCTCTTATATAAGAAACCCAAAATAGAAATAAAGAGGAAAATAAAAGATAACAGGAAGTAGGGAGACATCTTTCTCAAATGGAAATGGAGGGAGTGGAAGGAGAGGGGATGAAAAGAGGAATGTGTTAACATATAAACGTACCAACTCCACACAAGGAATGTAAATATTATGTACTAATAAAAAGAAGGGAAAAAAAGAAAGGAAGGAAGGAAGGAGCAAGCAACTGGGGAAGTAAAAACAGACAAGTAATTGCAAAATGAAGATGACAGTATTATGACATGGGAAGTGAGGTGACCCAGGCACACCAAAGAGGAGGGGAAGCACAATTCAATGAAAGATTTGGGCTTCATTAAAGTAAGAATTTTGGGAAAGGAAACTAATACATTTAACTATTCCCCCTCCACCCTCAGGTACAGGGGATTGAACTCGGGTCCTTGCGCTTTTGAGGCAGGCCACGGAACCACTAAATCCCCGGCCCTAATTTAACTAGTTTTTCAATTACATACATAGAACTTTTTTTTTTTAGTTAGAATAAGGAAAGCAGAAAAGGAAAGGGCTTTGTTCATAACAGAACTGGAATTCTGTGGGGCCAGTAAGAAACTCCCAAGGGGAGAAACAAAACTAGTAACATTTGCTTTCTCCTCTGTGTAAAGTTTTCTTTCCACTGTCCTGAACAAGGCCTTTTATACTTATTCACTGTTTTCAAATCAATTAATGCATCTGAAAGGCAATTGCCAAAAATAATTTTTTTTTTTTGGTACCGGGTATTGAACTCGGGTCCTTGCACTTGCGCAGCAGGTGGTGAAACCACTGAGCTAAATCCCCGGCCCCAAAAATAATTTTATTAGGGACATATTAATCACTTTTCTGTTGCTGAGACAAAATACCCGATATCCTCTGTGGACTTATTTTGGCTCAGTTTCAGAGGGCTCAGTCTATGCATGGCAGGTTGGCTCCAAAAATGGCATGATGTAAGGACATGGCAAAGGAAAGCTGCTCAACTGCAGTCAGGAAGCAGAGAGAAGGGAGGAGCCAGGGACAAGAATACATCCTTCGAGGTCATGCCCCCAGAGTCCCACCTCCAACTGTGCTCCACCTTGGCAACAGCACGTTCAACTCTGAACTCATCAATGGACCAATTCACTGGTGAATACTGTGCCATCACAATCCAATCACCTCCCCAAAGCTTCTGAACAGGAGACTCTTGGGGAACATTTCAGATTAAACCATAACAACAAACTATAATTAAATGAATATTCTTGAGTGATTTCTCTTATAAGATTTGTGCTCATAGCATACATCAAAATAACAAGTGAGAAATCATATTCTTATGCAACTGAATTCAACCCATTTTAAATTTCGTTCCCACTGGAGATATGGTGTCTGTCTTCTAAAAATTAGTATAACACATAAAGCAAAATAAACCTCTCCTCCTTTTAAAAAATTAGTATAACACCCACTACTTTACTTTCTCATCATAATCAAATAAAAAAATGAAAACATAGCATTGTCTATTAAACTGGTTAAGATTAAAACAATAACAAAACATAGTATTGGTTGACATTAAGGTTAATATACTTTTTTGAATGGCTACATGATAGTCCCTGTACTTTATTTAAAAAATGTGAAATAGGGCCGGGGATTTAGCTCAGTGGTTTTGCTGCCTGCTGCGCAAGTGCAAGGACCTGAGTTCGATCCCCGGTACCAAAATAAATAAATAAATAAAATAAAAAATGTGAAATAGCCAAAATAAAAAACACTGGGTGGGGGGCATTGCTGGCTTTGTCTTCTCCTGGGCAGTTCTGAAAGTGTCTGACTCAAATTGCAGAATTAGAAGGAAACAGAAGGGTCCAGAAGCATGTACACTTTGAACAAAACTGATATTCCTGAAACTTGAGCAAAGGAAACGAGATTGTACTCACGTTCCAGGAAATGCAGGGAGGTGATCTGGAGAGAAAGGCTTCAAAAAGTTGAAATAATGGGTACAAAAGAGAAGGAAACTAATATACAGTAGTTGAAGTGATAATTTCAGTTTAAGAATCCACACTGGCATCTTAGGTAAGAATAGCTGAGAGTCATTCAGCCCAAGGCTGCGTGTTTATGCTCCATTCCTACTTCTTTTTTTTGAAATAAGGGTCTTACTATTTAGTTCAGGTTGTTCTTGAACTCACTACATAGACCAGGCTAGCCTTGAACTCATAGCGATCCTCCTGCCTCATCCTCCTGAGTGCTGGGGTTACAGCCGTGCGCCCAGATTCCTACTTCTGTGGAGCCCTGACCCCCAAGCTCTTGGTGACACAGGTAGATGTGGTTTGCCGCAGACTTCTCAGCAAATGGGACAGGCCGCTTCGCCTGAAGTTCCATGCAGGCCAGGCCTGGGCCCCTAATACTCCCAAGAGAATGATTTTTCTGTTCCTGTTACCAGCCTGCATTTTTCTATCTCCAGGAATAGAAGATCACGTTATGTCTTAAATGTGTTAAAAGGAACGAGATGATAACGAAAAGATGAATTATAATAGAGAAATAGAAACACACGAGGAGACCAGAAAATGTTAAAATATGCCTCCTTAAACAATGTTTAGGTATCATTTTGATCTGAAGGCAATTTAGAAGTAGATGAAAAAGAGCTTTCTGCCTTCCCACCACAGACCAAAAATCAGGACATAAATATACAAAATCTCTTCTATCTCTACCAGGACTACTGGAAGGTTGTAGATAAATTAATATGCATTTCAATGTTTCTTAATAATATATATACATATTTTTTAGTACCAGGGATGGAATTCATGACCTTGCACTTGCGAAGCAGGTGTGGTGCCACTGGGCTAAATCCCCGGCCCAAGGTTTCTTGATACCTTGAGTCAGACAGGCTTTTTTAGAGGGACAGCAGTTTCAGGTTTGTAAAAAAGCTGAGCAGGAAGTAGAGTTCTCAAATACACCTCTCCTCTATTACTAATATCTCACATGAGACTTGCACATTTGTTACAACCGATGTACCGATGTATCAACATTAATATATTACTGACTAAAATGTATACTTTACATCAGGTTTCATTCTTTGTGCTGGAAACCCAGTCTATAGGTTTTGTTGCTACTATTGGTGCTGTTTTGCTGTACTGGGGATCAAAGCCAGAGGCACTCTACCACTGAGCTACATCTTCAGCCCTTTTTAATTTTAAAATTTTGAGGCAGGGTCTCACTAAATTGCCTGGGCTGGCTTTGAACCTGAGATTTGCCTCCCTCAGCCTTCCAAGTAGCTGGGATTACAGATGTGTGCCACTATGCCCAGCCATTCTATGGATTTTCACACATGGCTAATGATATGTAACCAACATAGTATGATACAGAATAGCTTCACTGCCCTAAAAATATCCCTGATGCTATAATTTTTCCTCCTTCCTCCCACCATGGAAACCATAGGATCTAATAGCATATAATTAGAATTATATAGCATGTAGCCTTTCTGATTAGATTTTATTCAGCAATACGCACTTAAGATTTCTCTTTCTTTTCACAGACTAATTGTTTAGTTCTGAGTAATATTCCACCATCAAGATGTAGCCCAATTATATATTCATTCACCTACTGAAGGATACCTTAGTTGTTTCCATGTTTTGGCAATTGCAAATAAAACCACTATAATCAAATAAACATATAACAACAACAACAAAATTGGGGGACCTGGAGAAATAAAATATAGTACAATGATACAGTTATTTCATCATAACAATCAAAAACATTCACAATGAACCAAGAAGATACAGTCACCAAAAAAAGTGTTTGGTAAATATCTACTACGTGTCAGACACTATACTAGCTAGGTGCTGGTTTGGTACGAATAAATAAAACATTGTCTTGTCTTCAGGGAGATTATCAAGTCTGCCTGTTGACCTCTCTAAGCATTTTATGTATAGTCATATGACACCAAAGACACCTTGACCAACAATGGACTGTATACACAATGCCACCAAAAATACAAAGTCCCAGAAGATTATACCACCTGGTGACAGCACAGCCATCTTAGTTTGTATAAGTATACTATATAATGCTGCTACAATAACGAAATCACCTAACTACACGTCTCAGAATGTGTCCTCATTGTTAGTTAATGCATGGCTATGTGTTTAGACATACTTAATAGTAAGGCATTGATAACTTTTATTAAAAATATCTTTAGTGAAACAGAATTAACAAATAATTAACATGCCCAGATCTTAAAATGTTCCACTTGTTGAATTTTTAAAAATTTATATACATATGTAACCAAAAGAATCAGAACATTCCTTGGAAAATTCCCTCATGAGCCTTTCCTCCTCCTCTCCAATGTTGCTCTGTACCTTTCACTAGTTAGGTATATGATTTCCATAGCATAAAGACCAAAAATTTACCCATTCTCCTACTGATGATCACATATGTGGTTTCCAGTTTGGGGTTATCATTAATAGGGCTGCTATTTATATTTTCGTGTAATAAAATATTTATAACAATAATATATTAACATAACATAATAATATATTTTCTTTTGAGTAAATACCAATAGTTGGAATTACTGGATGACAGTGCAGACCCAATTGTATGTTTAATTTAAAAGAAACTGCCAGTTTTCAAGAGTAGTTGTACCATTTTCTATTCCCACCAGCAAAGCATGACAATGTTATCCCACATCCTAGTCCACATTTGGTGGGGTTAGTTATTTTGATTTTTGCCATTCTAATGAGTATGAAGTCATCTTTAATTGTGATTCTAATTATCTTTTCATGATGACTTTAAAATGCTGAGTACCCTTCTATGTTTACTTATGTATTTTCTTGTGAAGTCTATATTGAAGTCTTTTGCTCATTTTAAAAAATGGGTCTTTATACTGTCCAGCTGTAGAAATTTTTTTTTTTGGTACCAGAGATTGAACTCGGGACCTTGCACTTGCCAGGCAGGCGCAGGAAACAATGAGCTAAATAAATCTCTGGCCCATGTAGAAATTTTTAAAAGATATTCTGAATCTAAGTTCTTTGTCAGATATATGTATTATAAATTTATTTTTTCCACCTGTAGAGAGTCTATTTGTTTTCTTAGTGGGATGAACAAGCTTTTCATTATAATGAGGTCTACCTACTTCTTCTCTGTCATAGTGCTTTTTGTGACTCATGCAAGAGATCTTATCCTATTTCCAATTGTGAAATGTTCTATGTTTCACTGAAGGATTTGGGAATGAAAAAATGGGAGAGTGAAAATATTTAAAGCAAAACACAAATACCCTGTTGAGGCAGGAGGACTGTAAGTTTGAGTCTAGCCTTAGTAACTCGGTGAGATCCTACACCTCAGAAATAAAAAGGGCTTGTGCCAGGTGTGCTGGCATAAGCCCGTAATCCAGGTACTTGGAAGGCTGAGGCAGGAGGATCCCTGTGAGTTCCAGGCCAGCCTGGGCTACATAGTAAGACTCTGTCTCAAAAAAAAAAAAAAAAAAAAAATGTAGCTCAGGGGGAAGGCCTTGGCTTCAATCCCCAGTACTAGGAGAAAGGAGAGGAGTGGAGAGGGGATGGGAGGGGAGCAGAGGAAAGGGGAGGGAGGGGGAAGAGGGGAGGCTCTGAATTCACTATGTAGCCTAGGCTGGCCTCAAACTCACAGGAATCCTCCAGCCTCAGCCTCCTGAGTGCTGGGATTACAGGAGTGCACCATCATGCCTGGCTTAAATGCTTTCTTAAAAATAAATAAATAAATAAATAAAGAAATAAAGAAATAAATAAAGAGTAATATTTTGTGACAATGAAATTGCATGAATTTCACTCAAATTTCAGTGTCCCTAAGTGAAGTTTTGTTGGAACAATGGCATGCTCCTTTGTTTGCATGCTGTCTATGGCTGCTTTCACATTATAACAGCAAAGGTAAGTACCTGTAATAGAAACTATGTGGTCCTGAAAGCTGAAAATATATATACTATTTGATTCACTGGAGAAAACATGAGCTGACCCGTGGCACAGTCCTTCCACCTGTGCTTGACACCATCGATGTACCTAACCAGAACTGACAGACTTCAAAGTGATCTAGATATTTTGTTAATGAAGACTTAAAGTGAGTGTTCAAAAAAAGGGAGTAAATTCAACAGAGATATAAAACAAGCTGGCGTGGTCCTTATTCTTATGGAATTTAAATTACTGGGAGACAGAAAAATAAGAGACAAATAAACAAGATGATAGAGTTTGTGATAAGGACTCTGGAGGAAACACATACGACGTTGTTAGAAAAGAACAAAAGAAACGGGGAAAAAGTAAGAATCAAGATGCATCATATAAAGGTACAAGTTCCCAATGAGAAATGTAATTGTGTTGTATACCTAAAATGTACCAATAAAAGAATTTAAGAAAAAAAAAAAAGAAAAGAAAAGAACAAAAGGGAGTGTGAGGGATTACTCTAGACAAGATTTTTTTTTTTTTTTTTTTTGGTACCGGGGATCGAACTCGGATCCTTACGCTTGCGCAGCAGGTGGCGAAACCACTGAGCTAAATCCCCGGCCCAAGACAAGATATTTTTTGAGGAGACACAAGGAGCCAATCCTGGTGGGGAGGGAAGGTGGTGTGGTAAAGCAAACCACAAAATATTCTTAGATTTCTACTGACACAGAATAGGTGAGGATGAAGAAATTTATACATTGTGAGTAGCATATGCACAGAATACTTTCTTTGATAAATTTTCCTATGTATTTTTACTACGAAGTACACACAAGATAATTATATAATGGCTACAAATGGTTCAGAAACAAAATACAAATTACAGAAAAAAAACCCAACAGTGTTTAATTACTTAATTACTTAAGGGAAAAGGGTCGGGAATGTAGCTCAGCGGCACTGCACCTGCCTGGCAAGTGCAAGGTCCTGAGTTCATTTCTTGGTACTGAAAAAACAAAACACAAAAATACTTAATTACGTAAGGGATAGGACTGTTTCTAGAAAGTCACTTCCCCTTATCAGGTATATATGGTAATGGTTATTTTTTTTAAATGAGGGAGAAACATTCTACATAAGGTAAGTTTTACAAGACACTAGCAAATACAGACAATGCCAAAGAAAATATAAATGGTAGGCACAGCTTAAAATTAAGCTTTTCCTACTTTTTAATCTGTGGACATATAACAAATATCAAAGATGATCATAACAAGGTAAATAATTCTAGAAACAGGAGAATGTTCTTTGGTTGTAATTCATACATAGCTAATCGGTATAACATTCTAGTTGAAGCTTAATAAACGATAAGCTATGAACTTTGGAAAAGAGCTAGTAATTTGGTTCTTATTTCCTTTTTTGACATATAACAACACAACTATTTAAAATTGAACCTGTCCATTTTTGTGGGTTGGCTATGCAGTCTTTTCCATGTCTTAAAATAAGTCTTTATCTTGTTTTTACAGTACAAACAACTTTCTACTTAAATTTAAGCAGGCTGAAACAGCACAAAATAAACTTCAGTAATCTTTTAGATATTTATAAAATAGTCATACAAGTTCTAGTTTATTTCTCCTTATGAAAAAATGAGAAAACATGATTTCCAACCACTTGAAAAGCTAGACACAGGTCTAACAAAATGTAAGGTACAGTTTAATATAATGATTCACAGTGTCTCTAATAGAAAGATTCAGCAGTTCTCAATGGAGACCTTTATCCTTTCTCTGAATAAATGATGCCTGAAATTTTTATTCTTGTTCTAATGGAATTTCAATGGCCTTCACTGCAAATCTACTGGAAATTTTTGCATATTAAGTGGAAAAAATTAAATGATGTTAACCACATTTTAATGTGATTAAGGCTGACAGGGTCATTATTTCTGCTAATCACTCAGTTTAAAAAGCTCAAACAAAACTTTATAACAGACAAGGTTTTTAATTTTATGTATATCTTGTTGAAAAACTGGGGAAGAAAAAGAAGAGGAAAAACCATACTACAGTCCTTAACAAAAACCAATGAGTAGCTCCTACAATTTGCAGATGGGTTTCATTAAACTTAATCTGGTGATGTAAAAACAAAAATGCAAAACAATCTTACACTGCACATGCTCCTCTGGTTTCTTTCCTTTTAAACATGAAGAGGGTAAGAAAATGCACTTTGTAGAATTTTGAGTTCTGTGTTTCCTATTTGCTGCTAAATAGAAACAAATATAGTTTTTTCTTTAGATCTTATAACAAACTAAAAACAGAATTAATGCATAATACCACCTCAGACAACTCTTCGATGTTCTGATTTTTGGACTGATCCATGCCATGAATTGTAAATATTTCAAATATATGAGGATAAACTAAAAATCTTCACTGCTAAAAATCTCTTAAAAGAGTAACACTAAAGCTATCCGAAGAATAAAGATTCTAATGATCAGTAGTACTTATAGAAAATTTTATCTCTTTTGATAAGGCATTTACTTTGGTCTCTGGTCATACTATACTAAAATTTTCATATTAAATTACTTCTCTAAGCTCATAGGTTATTTAATGTAAATTTGGTGCTCCCTTTACAAAGAATCAGTTTTAAAAGTACATCACTAAAATCTCCTTAAAGCAAAAATGAGTTAAGAGCCTAGGCAAAAAGATTTAACCAGTATCGTCTCTAATTTTCTGAACAACTGCAGTATCTTCCACAAAGAGCAACAATTAAGCTAGGCACACCATATCTTCCACAAAGAGTAACAATTAAGCTAGGTACACAACTATACAAGAAGGAAATTAATACCTCACTATCTCTTTTTATTGGCTGTCAATGCTTAACAAATACTGGTTGTTGAAAATTATATTTGTTATTAAAACTAATTTCTAAAAATAATTTAAGGATGGTAATTCACTTTGACATATGAAAGTAATCTGACTATCCCTAATCTAGTAGTTATAGTTTTTACAGAAACAAAATTAATTAGCTTTTAGAAAAATATGAGGAAATGATTTTTTAAAAGAAACACACACCTGAAGTTCAGGCAGTCTAACCATAATGATTCACCCCAATCTAGTAAACTTAAACCAAATTCATTAACTAAAAACAAAACATCTCATACATAAAAAGATTAATACACTTTATATTACAGTTTTCTAAGGCAATATGAAACTATGATGGTGCAAATAATAGACGAACAATTATAAAACTTAAACTACAGGTGCAGTACCTTTATCCAAAAACCATCATCTTTTCATGGTAAATTACTCAATTGCATGCAAACAGATAAATGAGTTTACCTCACTGATCACAATCTAAACAGCTAACAAAAGCAGAGCACCTGGCCATAAACAACTCCTTTGAAATACAATTTAGAACTAAAGTTTGAGAAATTGCTAATTCCGCTTTCATATTAAAAAGCATAACCAAACTACTCATCAGCAAGAAGTGATTACTGTCTATAGTAGATTACATAAATACAAAGAAGTCAATATTAATGTTGTACTGTGGTCATAATCCTTGTAGAAAGAATTAATACTGAACTTTATTTTAGTGTGATGCTATGCACTGGTGCATCAACTAATAACCCTCCAGAATTTTTATGCTCATCTAAAAAGAGTCCCTGCTGAATGTTCTAATGCATCTTATTGTGAATCTTCAGCAAATAAAACTTCATGTATGAGCTCATGATGTGCTTTGCTGCCAGAAAGTCACAGACTCTGTGGGAAGCTCTTTATCTTCCCAGCAGTCAGTTCTCTGAGAACATCAGTGCAGCTACTGTAGTTACCTGTAGATTACTTGTATTTTCTCACATCTGTGTCCAGCAATCTAAACCATGATGATAAAGGGTCATTAGGTTTTGAGTGAGGAAGGGGATGGACTAGACAATTTGCTCTGATAAGCTCCTTGTTGGGAGCTCCAGTTTAGAATGTGAAATGTCGGGTATGTACGGTTTTACACTAAAAGGAAAAAGAATTTCACATCTCTGTACTAACAATTAAAAATGATGCAGTTTAATGTCTTAGTATAGTCTACTGATTCACATTTTATTTGAGGCTTTATAATTAAAAGTATTTAAGACAAATAATTTTCTGCTTGTAAAATGGACATCTATGCTCTATTAGCCACAAAGAATTCAGGTACAATTACTAAGATAACTGCTGTTTGGTGCACAGGAAAGCAATTTCCCACAGTGGGACTTACAGTTCAATTTACCAGTTGGGCAAATATTTTGTGCTCTGTAGTGGCCTAGAGAGTTAAAAGCTATAGGTAACATTTGAGCAGTGTTATACTTGGAGAAAAGTTTGTTCAATTCAAATGGTTCAGATTTCAAAGTAAACATAGTATCCTAAAAACATATCCCCAAATTAGTATCATAAATATAAAGCTAATACAAAATGCAGTTGTCACAGAAAGTTTAAATAACCTCTCATCTTGCCAAAACAAAGCCTCAGAATTTAGAGCTCAACACTGTCATGGTATTTTCATATTTATACTAGACCCTAAATCATTCTGATATTTAAATTGAGTTTTCTCAGTAAACAGCCAATAGAAAGCAGTATATTCTTGACTAGATTACAGAATGAGACTACAACTAATTAATTTTAAATGGCTGAGAATAATTGTGTCAGATTACAGAAACATTTTTAAAAGTTTTTTTCTATCAGTATCCTTTGGATATTTTATATGCCACATAGGATGAAAAGGAGTAGTTTAGTGAAAGAGCAGCTTACAAATGCTCTCCAAATTTACACTCATAATTTGCCTCTTTATTTAGATATGCTTATTGTAGTGCAATATTATGTCTTTTCAAAATACCTACCTATCTTCCTATGAAAGAAAATTTTAAGAAAAAAATAGTGACAGGTACAGATAAAATACTGCCCTGCCTCAAAAAACTGTATTAAAATTGGAAAAGTATGTGAATAAAAGCATATAATATTTTAAAATGAATCATCAAGTAGTGATTTGTGTTTCTGAAATAGTTGTAAAATGGTATTCATCTCTATACTGTCTGAAGGTTTTCCAATGTTGCTGGAGAAGAAAAATCCTTATTTTCAAAGTTGTTTGCTAGCACTAAACACAAGCAGGCAACATTTTTCAACAGATTAAGATAAAGTAAGCATTTAAAACTCCTGTTCTTCCTCTTAAATACACGAATTATCTATACTCTTTTGATGAAAATCTCTAAGGTGGAAGATATGTCACTATTATCAGTGTAGAGACATTTCTTAGAATAAAAATTATAAAATATAACATTTTGGTAACTAACATTAACATCCTAAGGCATATGAGAACACAAATCCATAATAATTATTCATACACCAAGCCACTATAAACCTAAATCATTTCTGAAGAACTGAATGTGTCAAGAACTTTGACAATTATGACTGGAGCCAGGAAACTGTAGCACTGCAGCATTTCTTATGAATTTCTCCAGTTACTTTTTATAAATGCTGTCTTGGATGACAGCTTAATGTGTACCACATGCAATATTTATTCTTCTTCAGTGTCAAGACTGTCTAGCCATCCAAGGGAATACAAAGAATGTCACTTATTAGGATAAAAGCACAAGGAAAGTAATCAAGGACATATGTAACATCAGCCAATCATGCCCTATTTCAACATCCTATTCCATTCATAACAGTTCAACAATTATTTGCTTACTGATAACTTGCTTTCAGGCTGTTTGTGTTCACCATAATGGTGGTTTGCATTTATTTTGCTCTTGAGAATTGGACACTTGCTGTGCCATACGTGTTTGTCAAAACTTTATGGCTTAGAATATCAAATAATTTCTATTTGCCAGGAACTACTAATACAACAATCAGTAACCCTGATGTCAACAGGGCACTGAAATAAAGTATAAAACAGTAAATGCATAACTATTAAATATTTCATAGCACAAAAATTCCATAAGTGAAACACTGTAAGAAAGCTGGTATTATTAGCTAAGCAACACTCTTAAACCTTCTGTATCTGGCTAAGAATGCTTAATAGGCATTACTTTTTCTTTTGTTTCAGCTTTCCAAGACTACAAAGCTGACAGAATTTCCCAATTTAATCTGGTGGTCTTGAAGCTATACATTCCAAATGTCCAAGAAATAGCAAGTCACATTAAAACATGTATTTGGCTACTCATAATTATTTTACTTAATAACAGGTTTAAAATAATGTCCCATCATGCAATGTAATCATGTACCGTGTAACTGTAGAAACATAATTATTCTTTTTTTTTTGGTACCGGGAATCAAACTCGGGTCCTTGCGCTTGTGCAGCAGGCGGCAAAACCACTGAGCTAGATCCCCGGCCCCTAGAAACATAATTATTTAATCATACTTACTTGAAAACTTTAGATATGACTTTAACAATATATTCTATTAACATTTAAAAGCTTTTGATACACACAACTAAGATGTTTACTTCTGGATATAGTAAAGGAAACAAATGGTTTATATTCGCCATATTCTCTCTCTTGATGTTCTTTTGTCTGTCTCAGATTTGACTTGAAGCAGAGTAAGTTTTATGAGACAAGAAATATACTACATAAACTAGTCTACATAATTTCTTAAAATGAAGCTCAGGAAAACGCTACTCATATAAGAAAAGCATTATAACACATTTCTTTTTCTAGTCTACATCTAAAACTGTCTCATAAACCATTGATTTTACAAGTGTTATATAACTTGTAGTTATTAATCATTTATGTACTAAGTGATTTTCTTAGTTATATATAGTATTACAAGGTAGATGCAAACATGAAAATTAAGCTTAGAGGACTAAGACTGGATAGAGTTGGAAACAAGTCTATTGATGAAAAAATGAAACACAGCCAAGATTTTTCGAAGGGCTGCTGTTCTGTTTGAACGTCTTTAGCATCTATAAATTGTAAGATATAGCTGCAATACTCTATGCAAGCAAGGACTCAAGTTAGGATAATTTATTAGGTAATTACAAGTATCAGGCACTAGCCAAATACTGATCCATGTTTATACATATCCTTTTCTCACAGAATTATGAAAACTAAATAAAATTATACCTCAATTCCAGTGAACCTATTTCTGCCACAGAATAATTTCATTTAATACATGGAAAAAATTTTATTTAATTATCATAATTCATTAAGAAAAGCATTATTCTAACAGGTGAAAAATCCAAGGGAAAGGAAACCAACCAAACTATCTTGAATTATGCTTATATAAAACATTGCAATAATTTGTTCTCTAGGCAGCACAGGTTTCTGTATAATTTTCTCTAGGATATAAATACCACAGAAAACTCTCTGTGTGATTTTTGATGAATGAAAGCATGCCATAAATGCAAAAAAAAAAAAAAAAGTTCTATACTTTCTCTCATTGAGTTTGAGCTAAAAGAATTCTTTAAAACATTTAACTAGGTCTTCTAAATGTTAGGTTATCCTTATTAAATGAATAGGAATTTGCCTTCCAAGACTGTTATGAGAATTACATCAAGTGATAACACATATTTATATGCCCCAAAGTCCAGCATACAATGGGTATTTAACAAATACTAGGCATTACTTTTCCTCAACACTTTGATATACATGTACATATGTGTGTGTATATATATACACATATTTATATATATACATATGCAATGTTCTTTCCATTATATTGCTGGGCAGTAATATAGTGATTAACCAACATTACACAAATTATCCATTTGTACTTTAGCTAAAAAGGAAATATGTACAAACACATACTTTCCTACTCCTAAAGTAGTTCTCAAAACAAATCCCAGTTACTGAAAATGAAAAAGGAAATAGAATAAATGAGTACGTGGTTAAAAACAAACACAAATAGGGTGAGGGGTACAGCTCAGTGGTAGAGCACTTGCCTAGCATGCTCAAGGCATTGGGTTTGATCCCCAGCACTGGAAAATAATTGAACAAATGAACATACAAACAAAACAAATGGTTGAAAAAAGTTATCTTAAAAAAATCAGTATGTATTTTCCATATGAAATATATTTAAGCTAGGAAATAGGGATGTAGTAGACCATGTGCCTACAACAGGCAAGGCCCTGGGTTCAATCTATCAAAAAATATGTATTTTATATATTAAGTATATATAAAAGCTAGTTTAATTATTGCCTTTGCAAAGGGCTATTAAATTAAAAAATAGTTTTCAGTGATAAGCCCATAGATATGATTTTATATTGTCTTCTGCTGGCATTCTCTAATTATGTCATAATGAACTTTTAATCTCAAGATTTATAGAACATAAATAATAATAATATGGTGCATGAATAATTATATTACTAATATATTACACAATCATATATTAATATAGCATTAATAATATAATGCGTGGATAATAATATAGCATGTGAATAATAATAATCTTATTGTAATGAAATTTTATAGTGATAGGAAATGTGACTAGGACAGGACATATTTCTCAGGCTTTATATACCTTTTAGCATCACCAATGCCCCAATGCTGAGATATGATGGCATAGTAGTAAAGAACATGAATCCTACAGATGAACTGTTTAGGTTTGAATCCTGTTACTACTGAAAGGCTATTAATTTTGGACAATTTCTTAATCTCTCTTGTACTTATAGTTTCCTCTCCTCAAAATGAGGGTAGTAATGATACTTCATAAGGTTGCTGGGAATCTTAAATATAATTGGCATACAGTTAAATGTTTAGTAAGTACTGACTGCTGATGACTACTACTAACCCAGCATTTGGCACACAAATTACCTGCCATTGTTCCATTCCATGGCATTCTCTCATTTCTCTGTTCATTTTCACCTCAGCAGTGAAAAACTGTTTTTAACAAACTGAATGGTTTGCTACTTAAAAAAACAATCAAATCCTGTTTATCATATTAATATAGAAAAGTTCATCTGTAGTTATATTTATGCTTTTTGGGAGTCTATTCTGTGACAATACCAACAATTTTAGACCTGGCAACTTGATTCAATATTTAGTTTTCAATTGTAGCCTTTCTATTTTCTCCATCCAAATTTTTATACATGGTATATACTTAAAATGGATGCTAAAGTGTGTGCTAAAACATAACGCTGTTGGACCAGGGATTTAGCTCAGTGGTTCCGGCGGCTGCCTCACAAGTGCAAGGTCCTCAGTTTGATAGCAAAAACTTATTCTAGGAAATGCATACAAATTTCTGGACATTCACAAATTGTACTCTTATTTGATTAACTGTCATCATGTGTGGAACAAGCATGAACTTTCAAATGGATCTAGTTTTATCACTTACCTACTACAAAAACTTAGGCATGTTTTGTAATCTTTCCAACCTTCCTATCTGTAAAATGGGCACAATATTAATCTGTTTCATAAATATAGTATTGTGAAACTTAAATTCATATTAAGTATTCTTATATTAACATCTCAGCAATTTCTAAGCTCAGAATGCCCGAGATATAGCAGGAAATCAATAATAAATGATGGTATGGGCTGGGGATGTAGCTCAGCAAGCATGGTGCCTGCCTGGCAAGTGTGAGGCCCTGAGTTCAATTCCTGGTACCAAAAAAATAAATAAAAATAAACTTAAAAAAAATAAATGATGGTACACTATGCATGTTTTTTGGTATAGGAAAAACTAAATAAATGACATTAAGTGGAGACAAACTCAAAATTAGAGAACACATTAGGACATGTTTAAAATCTCTTTAAATGCATGGTATTTAAATGAGATATAAATTTTTTTTTTTTTTGGTACCGGGGATCGAACTTGGGTCCTTGCGCTTGCACAGCAGGCTGCGAAACCACTGAGCTAAATCCCCGGCCCGAGATATAAATCTTTTCAAGTGGCTGTCTTCACATTTTATTCCTTTTGATGCTTCATAACACACATAATAAAGTCCAAGGCCTCATCATGGCCTATTAACTTCTACATGCAGGGACCCATCTCCCTTCTTTACCTATATTTTTTTCCGTTTTACTCCTCCCAGGTACCTCAGAGCCTTTGCACTTCCATGCCCTCTCCCTGGCCTGAGCTTTCCTTAGACTCTCTACTAATGAACTGCTTTCTATATAAAAGGCTAAGTAATTTGCCCAAAGTCAAAGGACTAGTGAGTAGAAAACAAAGAACACTGTGCTAGTATTTTAAATTTCAAAGGCATACTATTCTTAATAAACCAAACTTCCTGATGTCTACTTCCCAATATACAAACAGAACACATGTTCAATTTCTTAATTTTCCTTACAGAAACAATGTTATTTAAAGTACCCAGCATTTCAGTCTAGCCTTCAAAAAGTCTAGCTCATCAAGTAGGTGAATGACAACATTAACTTCACAGGTAGGTCTTGTGATTAGGGAACGGCAGAACCAGAGAAAATAATACTCTCTCCACCCTGCACAAGCAGAATATATTAGGCAAAACACTGAAACTGCCCAAATTAGCCCCCTCTCCTTTCCTTTTCCACATCCTTCTGGGCAAATCCGCTCTCCAGATCCTGCACACTGCCATAAGACTCCATTCAAGATCCTGCTCTGTCTCTCCTATTTTCAACAGTCTCCAAGTTAAGCTTCAAAATTCTCTTCCACTTCCACCAACTGGTAGTCAAAACTCTCATTCTTTTTTCTTTTTTTTGGTACTGGGGATTGAACTCGGGACCTTGCGCTTGCGAGGCAGGAGGCAGAACCACTGAGCTAAATCCTCGGCCCTGAAGATTTTAACTTATGTTCCCAAATGTACTACTTTCTTAAACTGAATAAACTATCTTGCAAATAGAAATCATGGACTATAAATAGTACTGGGCAAAATGCAAACAGGCCAGTGAAAGTTACACACACACTCACATGCACACACATGCACACGCATACATGCACACATACATGCACAACACACATATTCGGGTCAATAGCATATGCTTCCTTCTGTATTTATCTTTTTCATAATATGAAATCAGAAGTGCACTAGTAAACTAATATTTCTTGATAAGGATATGAAATTGCTCAGAGTAACCAAAGACCATTTAATGAAACCAAACAGAAATTCATAAATATTCTACATTTTAAAAATATAACCAAATTTGAAGTATATTTGAAAAAAATTCAAGAAAGTAAAACATTAGATCTATACCATAATTTTCACCCTAACAAGGCATATAATGTATCCTCAAATTATTTTTAGTTGTTATATACAAATTATGTAGAAAAGTGGCAAAAGCGGAAAGATGGGGGCAGATGACTAAATCATAGTATAATGAGAACTAATAATAAAACTTTAAAAAAATAGCAATGGGGATCAAACCTAGGTCCTTTACACTGAGCTCTTATCTATCTCTAGCACTGCCTCCACTGCTTTTTAAATTTTTATTTTGAGACAAAGTCTTGTTGTACTGCCAAACTGCCAAGACTGGGCTTTAACCAGCAATCCTCCTGCCTCAGCCTCCCACAGAGCTAGGATCACAGTTGTGCGCTACTGTGCCTGGCTAAAACCTTTCTGTATTTAAAATTCATTTAGTGAACTTGACACACTGCCCTTGACTAAACAAACACTTAAAAGACTTTGCAAATATTTTTCTACCTATCTTAAATCAATTTTATCACTTAGAATGACTGACTCATGTAATATTAATGAAAATGTAACAGTAAGTGACTAGAAGCCCACCAGGGAATACACAAATGAATGTATATAGTATACACACATGCATATATATGCACATGTAAACACACTGAGGAAATCTGAATGTCTTAAATTTTAGTTATATTTTCCAGGAGAACATGGATATGTAGTATACATAAATGAATAATAAAACATAACTATCCTTTATAAACAGTTTTAGGAAAGGTGAGGACAAGAGAACAAAAAAATGTAACTGGTAGCTTTCAAGTATAAAAAATATTAAAATTAGTTTGTCCTACTGATTTCATAATTGGACGGCATATACTATGTACTAACAGAGCAGCAAAGATGCAAAGATTGAAATTCAAACCTCTAATTAAGTAATGGTTTGACAGTTTGAATGTCCTATACCTGCCTGACACCATGACTCAGCTGGCAACCTCAAATGAAAATTAATGCTGCACACAGTATCATCTTGGATCTATGTAACAACTGTTTATGTTTAGAAAATGAAAACACGAAGGTTCACAAATCATTAGACCTACCAAAAACTTGCTCACAGTTTTATTCATTCAAGAAAAAGAAGTTTGTACTACTTTGAAAAAATGGTTTCTGTGGATTCTCTTACAACATCTGGATTACTGTCATCTAATTGTAACACAACTACAACCAACTCAGCTGCCACATCAGCTTCTTGTCAGGGGCCAGGTCTTCATCATAAATCAACAAAACAGTGAATTCAAACATGTTAAAACGAATGAGTAGATGCTTGGACCCAGTCCAATTTTTACAGCTTTCAAAAGGTCAACACACCCATTCAGTAACACAACAGTTATCTTTAAAAAATGCTTCCTTTTTTCTAAAATTGAAACATAACATGTAATCATTTAAAGTTAAAGTGAACTTTAATAACTAAAACGTTCATTACTTTTGAAATGGTGACCTGCTTAAATAAAGATAATTTTGGTCTTCCTCTGTGGCCAAAGTCACAAACCTCTCTACTTCTTTCCTAACCATTTCAAATAGTTTCTTAGATCCAAAAGACTCATGAACATATTTATTACTGCTTCCTGAATCAGTCTTAATTTGCTATAATAACATTACATGTTTACCTTAAACAAATGAAAACTTGTCTTTTGCTAGAAGAGAAACTAAAGCAAATGGAGCTCAGACATAAACATAACCAAAAAACCAAGATGCCAACACAATTAAAGGGATTTAGGGTTAAAATGAATTTTAACTATTTATATCTGCTTGCAGTGTTATAATAAAAACCCAGCGTTTATATCCTTCATAATAAAAATTTATTCTGCACTGTAATACAAAGACTATGTTGCATAAACAGAGGATTTAAAGCTGTAGCAGAGTAGCTGAATGAAAGGAAAATGGCAATCTTTCTGGCTCCAGTAGATGCCATTCCCTATCACACAGTGTTTCCCACTCATAAATACATGACAAATACTTCCTCAATCATTTTTTACGAGCAGGGATGCACAGGGGGTAGTCAATGGCTAGCTTGAGGGAAAATAGGAACAGCAGGCGGCAGAAACTGTACAGAAAATGGCTATGTGGTAAATTCTCTTCTGGAACATCACTCAGTTACCCAGTCTTTGATCTTTCAGCTACAATTACACTAACTTCCATAAGATCTGGATTCCGTCCCCTCCAACACACTTAACCCAACCTCAAACCAGATCATTAGTTATACATAAAACCTACTAAAACTTGGTTTTGTAAATGGGATCATTCATACCTCTACAATGTCATAAATTAAAATTTGTTACTTAGACAAGAGCTTAGTTTCAATTGGCTACAACCATATCATCATCACAACTGGTCTCACAAAAAACATGGGATGTCTGGCGACAGCTAAATCACAGACTGGCGTCTCCTAAGCAGTCTGTCTACCATTAGGGTCTGGGAAATGGTATTTACTATACAATTAGAGCCAGGGAGTTCTACCTGTAATCATCCAAATACAGGTGTGAGAATCCCCTTTGGGCAAGGAAACTGACTCATCCCTTTTCATGTAAAACTTTGATGTCTGTATTGTTTCACCCAGCCTCAGGAAACCTTACTATTTGTACTACCAGGAGAAGATTT
Source organism: Heterocephalus glaber (assembly GCF_053883595.1). Lineage (NCBI taxonomy): Eukaryota > Metazoa > Chordata > Mammalia > Rodentia > Bathyergidae > Heterocephalus > Heterocephalus glaber. Next base: position 53,568,546 of record NW_028258143.1, read on the forward strand.
ATTAACTGAGGTCAAATAATAAATTTAAAAATTCCTTCCTAAAGGTAACAGTTTTTAACACATTAATCATCAAATTTATAAGATTTTGAAACAAGACAGAGCTGATTATTTTAAAGTTAATTACTTGCTGCAGGACACTGGCCAGTCTGAACTACATTTTTGTGTTAAATTTATGCCTTCTAGAACACTACCAATAAAGAGGTTAAATTCAGCTTCCTATCAGGAACACAAAATGTCTTATAGTAATATCAACAGGGCATTTTTAGTTGCAGTAATTTCACAGAATTTATTCTAATGATTTATTGGAGTTAACCATCTGACATTAATTATTGTTTTGGCTTCTAGTCTATGAATGTTTATTTTTCAGTTTAAAGCCTTCTCACTCTTTGATATCATATGGAAATGAGAATTTTTAATGGAAAATTGAAACCATGTGCATCTAAGTAGTTAATGAAGTACAGGGAGAAACCCACAATATATTTTAGGAGAATTCAGATATTTTGCTTTGGGAAGTTTTGATTGCTTCTATGACTCAATAGTAAAAAATGCTGAGGGGCCAGTGAGGCAAGTCAAAACACGCACTATGCCAAATGTGTTCATGCCCTCATGTATATATCATTTGGGGGAATTTTTAAGGAAGAAAAAAATAAATCTTGTACATTTAGATTCCATGTCAAAAATGACAAATATACCATAGTTTTTACCTTGGTACATTTTAAAGTATTTGAAACAGGTATTCCCTCCAACTTTTTTCTTTTTGTTTCATCATTCTATCTGGATTTAAAAATTTATGTCCAGCTTAAAACCCAAGTGGATATTTTAAAGTCACTTAAAATGTCAACACACAGAAGTTCCTCCATTAGAGTGTTATTGCTCCAAATACATTTATTCTCATTTAACAACAGAAATAAAAATGCCTAATAAACATACCTGATAAGTAAATATGATTCAAAACTGCTTAATTTAACTTACTGTAAAAAGTTCTCTCAATGTAAATCAATTAGGAAACTAGTTTCTCAATGTTACATCAGACAAAGCTTTCTCATCCATTTTAAATTTTTCATAAGGAAAATGTATTAAAATCAATAAGTACATATATACGTGTGTTTGTGTGTGTACAAACATGTATCTGGGTATACATGAAGAGAAAAAACTTACCACTTGTTTTTCTTTCTAATATAATCTTTTTCAGAAAGATTAACCAAGTAGACCATTGGTTTCGAAGTCAAAAATAAGTGCTTATTCAACACTTCAATCTAAGTAGGAGACAGAGAAACAATTCCTTTTAAAAGTTGAATAAATAAATCAGTGAATAATCTGAAAGCACATTTTCTTTAAAATAACTAGGTACTTTCACTTTTATAATTCTTGTTTCCAAAAGATTAGCTGTTATGAAATATCAAGACTAAAGGATGAAAGAAAAAAATTAACAAGCCTGGGAATAAGCACCTACTGGCAGAAATAAAAGTACATATATTGATAAGCATAAAATGATGACAACTCTAATTTGTTCTCTAAGAAGTCAAAGCAAAGCAGTAATAGCATGGTATTTATAGCTTACCTCTTTATCATTCCAATCATGATAGAAGCGAACAGGTTTCTTTTGATCTATAACCCAGGATTTGACTTTGCACATAATGTCCTTTCATGATTGAAAAAATGAAAAGTAAATTAAAGATGAATATTAAGCATTTAGATGGTAAATATTAGAGGTTTTCAAATTCTCAATATAAATATAATTTTTAATGGGGAACTAAGCCATACAAATAATAATTTTCAGTATCTCATTAAAAATACCAATGAAACAATGTTGAAGCATTAAAATTTTAATAAATGAAGTTATTAGCAAAAGCAGTAACAGTCTGAAAGATTTCAAGACAATTTAATCACATCAAAGACAAATATAAGAGTTAATATTTCAACATCACCTAATGATGCCACATGCAAGATAAACATGCTATTAGGAAATGGGAGAAAGTATACTGGAGACAGACTAAATTATATTTTTTCCTTAAAAAGAAAAACAAACAAAATAGACAAAATTGAGTCTATTATTGATGATCTACCCTCCAAATATTAAAGCAACTGACCAAAGCCCTTTTTCTTCTGAATTAATTTTTTGCCAACACCTTCTCCCTGCCCATTTCTCCTGCAGCTCCCCCACCCAACCTGCCAAAGCCTCCATTACACAATGGCAAGAGCCCTGCACTGGTGACCTCCAACCAGCTGCATTCACTTTCAGAACATCTCTCTCTGCTGGAAATCTAAAGGCCTTTTAGTTAGCCAGCCAGTGTGCATTCAGAAGGAGTAACTGCAGGAAGAGCCCAATGTGCTTTGTTTCTCTGGCCTTTCTTCACAGAAAGATTAATCATCTGTGAAATGGAAACGGCAAACAGCAAGTGACACAAACTGAACCCTTCAAGCCTTTCCTCATCAGTTTTGTGGTTCTGAATCTAAAAGCTGCGTGTGGCAAGGTTCTCCTTACAGGCAGGTGTTAATAAAAGGCTCTCAGGTCTAAAGGTCAAACTTAGCTCTCCCAGAAGAAGCACATTTGAGAGTCATCTGGGGCTTTTTGTTGTTGTTGGTTTTTGGGGGTGGGGGTGAAAGATAATTTACAGATATCCTTTAAATATGGATTTCTCAAATTTTATTTTAATATAAAATTATTATTAATAGATTTCTTGGATTTTCATCAATGTGTTTTACAATGCCATAATTAGCTATTCTCCTACAAATGTCTACTTGTATAAATTATCTCAATATTCAGTATACTTTCTTTCCAGATCTTACTGTTACCAACAGAAAAAAATAAGGAAAAAGCCCTATATCTTTAGATCCTGATTTGAAACCCTCCAGGAAAATGACTTCCCACAGATTTTAACAAGGAAGGGGCAAGCCAAAAACTTTTAATGAAATCTAACATGTTCTGCTTAAGAATAATCACTTTTACTCTTCTATAACTGAATTTCACTCATAAATGTTTAAAAGTGGCTAATGTAACACCATTTCCTACAAGGAGAAGATCAAAGTGCTATATTACAAATGCATTATGATTAAAAAAGCCCTGTGCAGCCTTGCTATTAACTGTTCTTTAAACCCTAAAAGGCTTCCCATAGATCTCACTTGGCACTGCATATACAACCTTTGACAAGTAATGTAGACCATTTTTATTCATTGCCTAAAATTGTAGGCAATTATGTGCGTCACACTGGCCACCTGCAAATTCTGAATGCCTGCTCCAGTTGTCAGTGCAAAAAACTAATGTCGGAGGGGATTAATCTAGGGGGAGAGAGTCCTCTTTAATGGCTCCAGCAGGTGAAATGGCCCAGCTGGTTACTATGATGAGTGGCCAGAACAGCTTATGTAGAGACACGCAACAAGATTATACAAAAGAAGGAGAAAACAGTGGTACCATCTTATATTTGGTACCACCAGTTTCTTTTTTCAATTAAAGAAAAGAAAATAGACAAAAGAAAGCCAACCCAAAAATAAGGAAGGGAATTAAATTTTAATCATTTAAAAAGTATAAAATACTTTTGTAACTGTAAACAATTTTACAAAACTGAAAGGCCTCAATAAATGCTGATCACTAGTGAAGGAATTTCAGTATTTCTCTTTCATTTAAAATTAACTAGACTACTTTTCCAGGTAGAAATCTTATCATAGAAGCATTTTGGCATTAGCCCCTCCCCCCATATCAGCATACTACACATTAGGAACTCATTTTTTTTTGTTTTTTTTTTTTTTGGTACCAGGGATTGAACTCGGGTCTTTGCACTTGCGCAGCAGGCAGCGAAACCACTGAGCTAAATCCCTGGCCCTAGGAACTCATTTTTAATTAAAGAGAATTAAACAATGTATTCTCAAACAATATATTCCTTAAAGCACATTTAAATCTTTGTAGAAAAATTTACAATTACCTAGCTTTGAACAGTAGGAAGTAAAATATTTTATACACAGTGCTCTCTTAATTATCCCCACAAAAGGTTTAACAGCCAAAAAAGGACACCTTAGATTTACTAAAAGTTGTTAGTTTTATTTATGATGAACCAGAAGTAGACAGCAATCAGACAAGATTATCTTATGCAACTGGTTGGTATGTAGTATAGTTTCAGTTTCTTATATAATGTAAAAATCTTAATTTTACCAAAAAATTAAAAGATTATACTCATCTTAAAAAAATGTGTAAACAGATGGCAGAAAACATTTACGCTTATTTGGATTTAATGCTTACTCAGCTAACTGAATTTTCTCCCTCCTGCCTCAAATGTATAAGTACATATATTAATCTTGATGGTTAGAGTAAAAGGTTACAGTTAATTAAACTTAAGTTACTTTGGGATTTCATGTTTCTTTAACACCAAACTGGACTGTTCTGATAACTTTAGCAATTTCCTTCTCTCCTCTGAAAAAAAAATTTTTTTTCCCCTGGTGGTGGTATTGAACTCAGGGCCTCTACATTGAGTCATATCTCTGCCTTCCCCCTCCGCTTTTTTTTTTTTTTTTTAAATTTTGAGACAAGATCTCACTAAGTCACTAAATTGCCCAGGCTGGGCTTGAATTTGAATATCCTAGTGCCTCAGCCTCCTAGAATGCTTAGGAGCATTCTGGATTTCAAGCGTGCCTGGCTTGAAAATAAACTCTTTATATGTATTATGGAGATATACAGCAAAAATTCCTGGTCTTTTTAACTTCTGGGTTAGACTGTAGTTATATGAGTACATTAATCCAAGAGATAATGGGATAATGCTTAAATCTGGGGAAAAAAATCCCAGGTCTATCTACTGCACTGATAAAATACAGCTGATGATATGTACTTGCTTGCAGGATGTTGTAGCTCAAGAGATAATGCATACAAAGTAGTACAGTTCTTAGCATGGGCGTTCTTAAAAACTGAGTAGTTGCCACTGTTACTATTGTTGCAAGATTAAATATCAATGATCTACAAAGTTTGGCAATATTCTCTTGAACGCTGCTTTAAAGCACATGTACATCTCCAATCCATATAATTGTTCTCTAGTCATTTTTTAAAAATTTCTGAGTTTCTAACAATATTGGTTTTCTTGGTGAAGTCTCAAATTAGGATTCTAATCTTTACACTGTACAAGAATTAGTTTTATGTTGAACAACTACCTTTTAACTTCAAGGAAACTTAATCCAAACTCACTTTGAATATCTTGCTCTTCTGCTTTGATGATTCTTACAGCATTTAATTTTAGAAATGCTCTATTTCCCATTATTGTCATTCTTTTTGTAGTTGTTTTGTTTTTTGAGTCAAGGTCCCACTCTGTATCATTCAGGCTGGCCTTGAACTCAAGGTGATCCTCCTGTCTCAGCCTCCTGAGTGCTGGGATTACAGGCATGTGCCACCATGCCCAGCTCTTATTATCACTATAAATAACAACTGTAATACCTCAGAGTATGTGCAAATTGCCTAAATCTCCACAGCTGGTAAATAGCTGAGTTGCAAATTCACGTCTAAGTGAATTAAAAGTTCATGTTGTAATTAATTCCCTGATCTATCTGTGTTCCTTACTGCATTTCTAACTGTACCTTGTTTAGCCTAGACATTTTCAAGGTTGTTACTCAAAGTCCTTATTCTCATTCTGATTATCAGGGAAATTTAATATTATCTATTATATTGGTACAATATCTTTTTTATTTAAGGTAGTAGAAATTGAAACCAGGCCCTTTGTACTGAGTTATATCTCTAGCCCTCTTTTATTTACTGTTTTTTTGTTTTTGTTTTTTTGAGACAAGGTCTCACTATGCAATTGAGGCTGGCCTTGAACTCTCAGAGATCCTCCCACCACAGCCTCCCAAGTGCTCATATATGGTTACCGTACCTGATTTTCAATTCATGTATCACAAAAATAGTAGTACTATATTTCTCTTTGCACACAATAACATAATAATCTAGTAAGTCACTTACTAGACTTTTCTAGATGACTAGACTTCAGTCTATTGTCAGGATTTTTTTTTTTTGGTACTGGGGATTGAACTCAGGACCTTGCGCTTGCAAGGCAGGCAACAGAACCACTGAGCTAAATCCCTGGCCCTGTTGTCAGGATTATTAACCTAAGATCTATAAACCCATTTCAGGAGTTCCATAATGCCTAGAAAGTATGTGTAAAGGTCTACGTTTACACACTTTTGAAGGAAGATAGAACATACCTTCTAAATTCTTTTCAAAGGGATCACGGTCCAAAAATCCAAGAACTATGGTAGTCAGTGACTCATAGTTAATGATTCATATGTCTCAACAATAGCCATGTAAACAAATATTTTAGGCCCATGTATTCTCAGACTAGAGATTGAGACATCGATCCAAAACTTTCTTTAGCCAGTTTGCACTCAAAATTTATCTATCCTGATTAACAGTGTGATGATAAAAATTGTATCAATTTTCCTTATTTAATATAATTCCAGTTAAAATCATAGGAATGTTGGTGAATATTATAAACTGAATATATCATTATTCTACAAGAATTGCTTGAGATTAAAAAATGGTTAGAGAAAAAAAATCTGAATTATCCTACTATATATTAAAATAAACCATAAAACTAATTAGAATACTGTGACACTAGCACAAGAAGAGAGGTATAGATTAGACACAATTTAAAAAGACATTAATTGGAGGGGGCTGGGGATTTAGCTCAGTGGTTCCCCCGGCTGCCTTGCCAAGAGCAAGGTTCCGAGTTCAATCCCTGATACCAAAAAAATAAAGACATTAATTGGAGATTCACTACCAAGTTAAGGGACATACACTTTGCATCCATGAAGAGAAAATATTTCTAAATGTACATTTTTATAAGAAAATTTCCAAAATATACTAAGTGAAAATTCAGTTTCTGAACAATGGAATATAGTTAAGACTATGATTTTAGCATCAGATTGAGTTCAAATTTTGGTTCCACCACTTTGGCTGTGTAACTGTGAGAAAGTTATCTAACCTCTTTAAGTTTCTATCAAATTGGGACAATAACTCAAATTGAACATATGGTGACTGCAATGATTAAATGAGAAAATGTATATGAAACAACTGGCACCATCCTAGGTACACAGTAAATAGTAAGTAATAATACTTATGGTAGAATGCATAAGAAGATTCCATTTGTGGGTTTGAAACTATATAGTACGTACAAACAGATATAATAAATAAAGAAACTAGATAGTCACACAAAATTTTTATCAATAGGAATCTCTAGAAGGTTAGATTCCAGAGTTTCCTTTTCTATCTTCTTTTTTAAAACTACAATGTTGTTTTTAAGTTTTTTAACCCAAAAATATCATTTTTTGTGATAGGAAAAACATAAAGGGGTAGGAGAATTCATCTATTCTCTGCCTACCATTTGTAATCCTAAGATTTGATGGCTAAATACATAGACTTGGCCATTTATCAAGATGATTGACTCTCACTCCATAAAAATTATAACTTCCAGGTCTGACACTTCTCTCCAGTCAAATCCTCCATCCTAGTATCTGATGCGGATACTCAGATGAGCTGATGCAGATGGGCAACAAAAACAATCAGAGTAAGGCTTCTAGCTCAAAATATTCTTCATTTTTTTTTTTTGGTACCAGGGATCGAACTCTGGTCCTTGCACTTGCGCAGCAGGCGGCGAAACCACTGAGCTTATTCCCTGGCCCTCAAAATATTCTTGTTAGAAGTCTACTAATATAATTTCCTCCAACTTCTCCAATTATCTCCTTTAAATACAACAAATTGAGAAAAACACCAAACTAGGCTTTGTCTCATAAAACAGACTACCTACCATATATCCTAAATTGATATTTTGGCTCTGTCTGAATTAAAAGTACTAAGCATTCCTTGCTCTACTACATGAATGCTGCTGTTCATGGAGGCCAGAGTACCCTTGACTACCACCTTTCTACACACTTCAGTGACCATGCCCAGAAAAAGACAGGCAGCAAAGGACAGAACTAAGACAACTAGCAGTCAGTAATGGTCTACGTGACAGCCAGTGTATATGAGGGGGAAAGGGTATCTCACATTAATTAATACAATAGGTTAATCCTAGCAATAACTACAGAGGAATATATGTTGGCAATTCTGGGTTTCTTTTTTTCTGGTACCGGGGATCGAACTTAGGTCCTTGCGCTTGCGCAGCAGGCGGCGAAACCACTGAGCTAAATCCCCAGCCCTCATTTTTTCTTTCTTTTTTGGTACCAGGGATCGAACTCGGGTCCTTGAGCTTGCGCAGCAGGCGGCGAAACCACTGAACTAAATCCCTGGCCCAGTTCTGGGTTTCCAGTTATAAGGTTCACTGAAGCAGGTAGGAAGAATATTTTTAACATAACAATGCCCTCAGTCCCTGTCTAAAGTGCTGAAAGAAATGGATAGCAATTTACTCTTGATGTACAGATCTCAATAGAGGACATGACCATTACTAATGAGAAGGCAACTGTCCTATGATTCCTGAAAATAAGGTGGAATGGATTTCATCATGTTCAAAGAAGGGTGGGAGATATAAATCTGATTTTAATAAAATGGCTACCAAATAAAGAGAGTTACAAAGGAAGAAAACATCTTTGAAAATTGTGTTTTAAAAAAACCTCAGTAAATTATTTTTCATCATTGGTAGAATGTTAAAAGATACAACATTTATGAAATAGCACAAGGCCATTTAGGAGGAACACAGGGAAGTTAGAAAAAAAATGGATGAGATATCAAGAGTATTGATAAAATAAAGATTTTTAAGGTAATCAAAATCAGAGTAGGAAAATAAAAGTCTAAACGAGAGACATAATTGATACAGCAGAAGATAATTAGTAGCCTGCAGGTTAATATTAAGGAGATACATTGAAGTACAACATACTGAGTAAAACATACATAAAAGTACAGCCAAATGAACTATCACAGAACAAATTACAATCCTGACCAACATCGAACACTGTTAAAGTGTAGTCACAATGATCCACTCCTCTCCAGAGATACCGGCTAGCCTGGGTTCTTTGCATAACAAATTAGTCTTCTACTGAAATATATAGAAATAGAATCATACATACAATATGTATTATTTTGTGTCTGCCTTCTTTTGGTCAATGTTGTTTGTGAAATGTATCCATATTGTTGCATATAGCAATAATGTTTTTCTCTGTATATAAGTTCACAGTAGGAATATTTCACACTTTCTAGTATTTTTGGTGGTACCGGGGATCAAACTCAGGACCTTGTGCTTGTGAGGCAGGCGTGGCACCACTGAGCTAAGGCCACAGCTCTACCCATTTTATTTCTGATGAACATTTAGGTTGTTTATATTTTTAAGTTAAAACTGCTATACACATTCTTGTATATACAAATTGGTAAATTCATGTATGCATTTCTCTTGAGTTTATCTAAGACCAGAACTACTCAGTCATATGTCATACACTTATCCAAAGTTAGCATATGTTGCTAATCAGTTTTCAAAATCAGATGTACTGAAACTGGGCATGGTGGCCTCTGCCTGTATTCCCAGCACTTGAACATCTGAGCCAAGTGAACTGTCATGAGTTCAAGGCCAGCCTGGGTTACATAGTGAGCATAAGGCCAGCCAGAACTACAGAGCAAGACCCTATCTTAAAAAAAAAAAAATCAAAAATCTAATGTATTAATTCACATTTCTATCAGCACTATACGAATAAGCCATTTGCTTCACATTCTTTTCAATACTTGGTATTGTCAGTCTTATTATGGTAAGTATATGGTATCTCACCAGGATGTGAATTTCCATAATTAGTAATAGGGGATTTTCTCTTTCTGTACGTCTTTTCTCTATTTTTCTGTTGGGTTGCTTATTTATTTGTTGAAGTTCTTTACATATTCTGCAGAAAAGTTCTTTGTCATATACTGCAAATATCTTTGTTCTCTAAGGCTTACCTTACTTTCATTCAACAGAAGTGTTCATTTTAATACAGTCCAACTTAAAAACTGTTTACTCTTATTACTGTTTTTTTTGTGTTCCATTTTAAAAATACTTGTCAATTTCAAGGTTGTAAAGATATTCTACATTATCTTATGTTGTAGTGGTACCTTGGTTCAAGAATTAATTATTTGTTTGTTTTGTTTTTTTGGTACCGGGGATCGAACTCAAGTCCTTGCACTTGCGCAGCAGGCAGCGAAACCACTGAGCTAAATCCCCGGCCCAAGAATTAATTACTTAAAAAAAAAAAAAGAATTAATTCTTTCCACGCTTCTGGTCACAAACCAAACTGGATGAGAACTGAATCAAATTTCCCCATAAGGTCAACGCTGAACCTAACCACTGATCTTGATTTGCTTCTCATCCAATTCAGTTGTTTTGGATGTTTTATTCCGTATGTTTTTATTCTGAAAGAGCTTCACTTTTTATTCTATATAAACTTCATTTTATGTTTAGTATGAGGTGGGTAAGATTCATTTTCTTTCTTATAAGGACAACCACTGACTCACCATTTCTTGAAAAGAGAATTCCCTTCTCTGTTACTTTGCTGTACCACTTTTACCATATAGCTCAAATAGTATATGTATGTTTGTGTCTGAATACTGGTAAAAGTCTATCCTTCACTTCTGTTTCTTGCTTTTTTTCTCTCTGTAGTGCTTGAGCCCAGGGCCTTGCCCATGCTAGGCAAGTGCAGCTACCATGAAGCTGCATCCCTAGACCTCTGTTTCAATCACTGAAGCTTTGTAAATCATGACACATGGTTAATATATATATATATATATATATATATATATATATATATATATATAATGTCCCCCAACTCTGTTCTTTGAAATTATCTTGCCTGTTCTTGTACCTCTGCATTTCCACATTAAAATTTAGAGTCACTTGGTCTATTTCTACAAACATCAAGGTGCTACTGAATTTACAGAAAAATTTTGCAGACTCAGTATTTTAAAATAGCATTCAATCCAAAACCATACTTTAACCCTCCATTTATTTATTCATTAATTTTTCTCAATGTTTTATAGGTTTCTGAGTAGAAATACTTTTGCAGGCAGCCTGAGTAGAAATTCTAATAGAACTTTTATTAGATTTATCCTTATGCATTTTTAAAATGTTACCAAAAATAGCACCTTTTTAAAAATCTTTTCATATTGTGGATTATAAACAAATCATTTTTATACTGGTCTGTATCCAACAACCCAGATGAGTTTATTTACTAATTTTAATGATTTGTGTCTCAGATTCATTATTCACAAACAGGAAGATTGTCTGTGAATAACGGAATTTTTATTTCTTCCTTTCCAATCTTATTTCTTTTTCTTGCCTTATTACAGTATTAATAATTCTAGGAAAAGCATGAATAGAAGCAGTGACAGTAAGCATCTTGCTTTCTTCCCAGTGAGAGGAAAAATTCCTGTTTCACATTAAAGACAACATAATTGTTTGTATGGGGTTTTTTTCTGTTCATACTTTTTCTCAGACTAAGTAAATTATCCTCTACTCCTAGTTTGTTAACAGGTTCTGGTTTTTTTTTTTTGGTTCCGGGGATCGAACTCGGGTCCTTCTGCTTGCATAGGAGGCAGCGAAACCAGTGAGCTAAATCCCCAGCCCTAGGTTTTCTTTTTTAAAATATCATGAGTGATTATTAAATTCTTTATAGAGACGATCATGTGATTTTTTTACCTTTCATTCTTTTACACTTATTAAATTTTGAATGTCAAACTTAACTTTATTATTAGAATTATAGTCATGTTATATCACTAGTATTTATTATGAGATTCAGTCTGCTAATGTTTTTTTGTTTTGTTTTGGTTTGGTTTTGTTTTCTGTTTTTTTTTTTTTGGTACCAGGGATTGAACTCAGGTCCTTGCGCTTGTGGGGCAGGTGGTGAAGCCACTGAGCTAAATCCCCATCCCTTCTTGTTTTTTTTTTCTGCTAATGTTTTATCTAGAAATGTGCAATTATATTCATAAAAGAGATTTGTCTATCACTTTTCTTTTTCATATTTCTTTCTTAAAACGTCTGATAGTGGGGCTGGGGATGTAGCTCAATGGTAGAGCACTGGCTCATGCTCAAGGTCCTGAGTTTGATGCCTAGCCTTGCAAACACAAAACAAAACACAACAAGTGGGAAGTTTTTCCTCTTTCTACTGTCCAAAAGAGTTTTTGTGAGACTTTAAATGTATAGTGTAGTTAGATGGATCAGGAGTTTTCTTTATAGTAAGGTGTTCTTTTTGTTTCATTTCATTTTTCCAGTGCCGGGGATTGAACTCATGACCTTGCACATGCGAGGCAGGTGTGGTGCCACTGAGTTAAATCTCCAGCCCTATAATAAAGTTTTCAATTATGAGCCCAATTTCTTCAGCAGACAGGAATAGACATCTTACTTCATTTTATATTTTTATCCTTTCAAAATATGTTCATTTTATATATTTTTTCAAAATAATTTTATGCACTGTTTATAATATTCTCATATTAACTTACTATTATCTATCTATTGGATTTGGTATTAGTACTTTTTCATTCCTGATACCAGTTTTGTACTTCTCTTTTTTCTCTCTTCAACAGTCTTCACTAAGAATTTATCAATTTTATTAGTGTTTTCAAAGAGCCAGCTTTTGGAGTTTTTTTTTTTTTTTGGTCTTTTTTCTGATACACTAGGGACTGGATCCAGTGCCTTCACATTGACCTATATGCTCAGCCTTTTTTATATTTTGAGGAAGTGTCTCACTAAGTTGGTAAGCTGTGCAGGCTGCTGGGCTTGAACTTGGGAACCTCCTGCCTCCGTCTCCCAGACAGCCAGGATTATGAGAATGCGCCACCACACCCATTTGTGGCCTTTTTGAGTCTGTTTAATTTCTATTCTACTTTATTAACATCTGCTCACATCACCATCGTTTCTCTCTGTGTTCGAATGCTCTTTTTCTAACTCCAGATAGATATTTTCAGATCACTGATTTTACTTTTATTTTTAGATATATACATTTAAGACTACATTTATAGAACTTGAGTGCATACATATATGAGAGAAGAATACAGCAAATTTTGATGTATTTTCATTATCATACAACTAAAATATTTTATTTCTGGAGATTTCTTCTCTGAAATAAAATCATTTAGAAGTATATTGCCTTATTTCCAAACATTAAGACATTTTCTAATAATCTTTTTATTACCGATTGTTAATTTTAATTCCATAGTGGGAAGGTAGCAAGCACATTTTTATGATTTTGTTTGTTTCTTTCTTTTGGACAGAGTCTCAATATGCAGTTCAGGATGGCCTGGAATTCACTATGTAGTCCAGGCTGGCCTCAAACTCGCGGCAGTCATCCTATCTCAGGCTCTCAAGTGCTGGGATTACAGGCGTGTGCCACCATGTCCAGCCATCTTATGATTTCAAGTATTTGAAAATTGTTAATTTGCTTTATGGTCAAGGATATGGTCAATTTTGGTAACCATCTGATTTGTACTAAAAAGAATGTGCATTCATTCTGGGCTGTTTGGTGTTCTATATATGTCTATTAGGTGAAGTTTCTTTTTTTTTTTTGGTCCCGGGGATCGAACTCGGGTCCTTGGGCTTGCACAGCAGGCAATGAAACCTTTGAGCTAAATCCCCAGTCCAAGGTGAAGTTTCTTAATCAAGGTGTTTAAATCTTCTATATCCCTATAAAATTGTCTGCTTATGCTATCAGTTACTAAAAGAATAAAAATTTTTCTATTGTGACTATAATTTGCTTTTGTTTTGCCTTTCAGTTCTGTCAGGTTTGCTTTATATACTTTAAGGTTATTATAAGGCACATACGAACTTTAACTTATTTTTCTTCTTGGTAGATTGACTATTTAACATTATGCTATGACCCTGACCACTTAGCATTATGACATGACCCTTTCTTCTCCTTAAAATCTGTATCAGTATACAACATTTGCTTTTGTTGTTATTTTGTTTGGTTTTTGGTTAGAGACTGCATAGCATATATGTTTCCATTCTTTATTTTCAACTGTTCTGTATTTAAGACAATGTTAGAAAATAGCCCAATTAAGAAATGGACAGATAGGGCCAGGGATTTAGCTCAGTGGTTCCGTTGCTTGCCTCGCAAGCACAAAGACCTGAGTTTGATGGCTGGTACCAAAAAAAAAAAAGGAAAAAAAAAAAGAAATGGACAGATATATCCTCAATGTGCATCCATTTAGCTATAAATGTCTCTAATTTCTCATTCTTTATGGCTGAGTGGTACTCCATTTTATTAAAAAACCACATTTTCTTTATCCAGTCTCCAGCTGATGGGCACTTGGGCTGTTTCCAAGCTTTAGCTATTACAAACTGTGCCTCTATAAACATGGGTGTGCATATATTGCTTTAGTATGATTCTTTTAATTCTTTTGGGAAGATACCCAGCAGAAGAATAGCTGGGTCAAATGGGACCTCTAATCCCAACTAAATGGATGTACATTGAGGACATATTCTTAAGTGAAATAAATAGGACACATATGTGTAAATACGGAATAGTTTCTCTGGTATGAGAAACTGAAAGTGTATGTAAGGATTAAAATGAATAATTGATAATGTGAAATAGGAAGAAAAGGTCCAAAGGGGTAGGGGAAGTGGGAGGGGTAGGGGAAAGGAAAGAAGGGCAAAGAAAAATTATGAGAAAATAAAAAAATGGAAACAAAGCCTTTGCAAATAGGGAGGGGTGGAGGGGTTGAAGAGAGGGCAGGGGAATGGGGAAAAATAAGAACCAAGATACATCATGTAAAGGTACAAGTTCTCAATGATGAATGTAAATGTACTGTATACCTAAAATGTACCAATAAAAGAATTTAAGAGGAAAAAAAATGGAAATCTGAAAAAAAAAGAAATGGACAGATAAACTGAATAAATACTTCTTAAAAAACAAGTACAAATGGCCCATAAATATATGAAAAAAGGTTCAACTTCTCTAGTCATGAAGGAAATGCAAATCAAAACTACACTGAGATTCCATCTCACCTCTGTCAGAATGGCTATCATGAAGAATACAAAAACAATAAATGCTAGCATGAATGTGTGGGGGATGGGAAGAGGGAGCCCTTCTACACTGCTGGTGGGAATGTAAATTAGCATAGGCACTATGAAAATCAGTATGGTAGTTTCTCAAAAAACTGAAAAATAAAGCTACCATTTTATCTAGCTATGCTATGCCTTGCTATATACCCAAAGGAATTAAAGCCAGCATATATAGGAATAACTGCATACCCATGTTTACTGAGGCACAAGTCACAATACTCAGCTATGGAACCAGCCTAGGTGCCCACCAACAGGTTTAACAGAGAAGGAAAACGTGATATATGTACACAGTGGAGTATGATTCAGCCATAAGGTAGAACAAAATTTTGTCATCTGTAGGAAAATTGATGGATCAGGAGATCATAATGCTGAGCAAAATAAATCAGACTCAGAACAAATATTCCATATTCTAATATGTGGAATCTAAAAAGGATGACAAGAAAGTAGAAGGGAGACTACAAGAGGAAGGGAATGAGAGGAAGGGGGAGAGAGTATAAGTGCAGGCAATGGGGAAATAGATATGATCAAAACATACACATTGAAACTCAAATCAAACCAAAACAAAAAGTGAAACTAAGGTGGGGACAGTGGGTGGTGATGAGTGAAAATGATTAAAATATGTTATGTGCCATGTATGAATGTGCCAAAATGAAATCCATTAATATGAATAACCGATATACACTAATAAAAAAAAAGACGTGGGGGAAAAAAAGATGTGTACTCTAAGCAGTACAAACATGGACTTTAAAAATTCAATCTGACATCTTTGACTTTCTTAAATTTTAAAAAATTGAAATTCACATAATACTTCTGGGGAAATAGTGGAGTGGTAGGCAACAATAACTCAGCCTCTCCAAGGTTCAGAACCCAAACACTGGAAAATAACTTGGGTAAGGGGGGAGGGGGAGAGGAAGGGGAGGGGGAGGGAGGGAGAGGAAGAGGGAGGGAGGGAGAGGGAGAGGGAGGGAGGGAGAGGGAGAGGGAGAGATATCCCCAGGAACAAGGAAGGATCTGACAGGAAAATTAAAACCTACAGAGAAATTGAAAAGACATAATACAATGTGAAAACCAATAACAAATGCTAGCAAGGCTCTGCTGGGGAGGTGGGGGGTGGCTGTGGGAGGAGTTTGGTAGGAGTGTAAACTGATGCCACCACTGTGGAAATCAGTATGAAAATTCCTCAAAAAACTTAAAATAGAAATTCCATTTGACCCAGCTATTCCCCTTCTAGGTATCTTCCCAAAAGAGTTCAAGACATGTTACAGTGATACATGGATACCCATGTTTATAGCAGCACAATTCATAATCCTGGAAGCAGCCCATAAGTCTATCTGTTGATGAATGGATAAGGAAAATGTGGTACTATATTTATACACAATGGAGTACTACTCTACCATAAAGAAGGATAAACATGAGTCATTTGTAGGAAAATGGATGTACCTTGAGACCATAATGTTAAGTAAATCAGACACAAATTTAAATATGACGTGGTTTCTCTTATATAAGAAACTCAATAAAGTGCAAATTAAGAGACAGACAGTAGGAAAAAGAAAAAGAAAAAGAGAAAAAAGTTATTGTAATCCAGCATGGACAATGTATCTAAAAGTGAACCTTGATTTAATATCTGTCTTATGTGTTTAATATATTCTCTGGCCTACTGGTTTGGCTGTTTGTATGTAGGATAAGTAGCTTTATAAAGACTTATAAGATAAACAAATGAATCTGATGCTGCCCAAAATAGGGGGGCACTGGGAGGATGGGAGAAATAAAAAGAATTGAGATGTGTATGTATGTACCAATTTCCCACAATGAATGTAATCATTATACAGGGCAAACATGAAAATTAACAATTCACATAGTAAAAAGTAAACATTTTAAAGTGATTTAGCACTGAAGCATTGAATACAATCACCATGGTATGCAATCACTACTTCCATCTAGTTCTGTAGCATTCCATCATTCTAAAATAAAACTCTACTCATTATGCAGTCTCTTCCCATTCATCTCACCCATCCACCCCACTCCTGTCCCTGGCAACCACCAATCTATAGCTCTGTCTCTGTGAATTGACCTACTCTAGGCATTCCATACACTGCATATGGAGTCATACAATATATGACCTTTTGTGTCTAGCTTCTTTAACACAACGTAATGTATTCAAGGTTCACAGACATCGTAGCATCAGTATGTCACTGCTTTTATGGCTGAAATATTCAATGTGTTTTCCATCCATTTCCTGAAATTTAGGCTACTTCTTTTGTTTTTTTGAGACAGGGCCTCACTATGTAGTTCAGGCTGGCCTCAAACTCATGACAAACCTGCTGCTTCAGCCTCCTGAGTGCTGGGATTACAGGCATGCACCACCACAACCAGCCATTTAGGCTAGTTCTAACTGCTAGCTATTGTAAATATTGTTGCCATGAGCATATATGTGCATATATTTGAGTACTAATTCTTTTGGGTATAGACCGAGGAGTGAACTGTTGGTTCATATAGTAGTTCTGAGCTTTTGCCTCTTTTCTATCTTAATAGGAGCATTATAGCACCTTTAGTCTATTATCCCTTCATACCTGATAAGCTAGTATTCTCATATATTTTAACTTATATATATCAAAACCATAAGATTTCTTATTTTTCCCTTGTTTTTACTTTGAAATAATTTCAAATGTGCAGAAAAAAGCTAGGCATGTTGATACTAATATGTCCATAGCTTCACTTTAGTCTTTTCCATCAATGTTTGGTTGGCTATGGGAAAAGAGAACATAGGCACATGTGGGAATATCTGGGAAAAAGGTTCTTATGCTATACACACTGTAACATCAGTTTTTACATGAGCTCATTCCTTTCCCCTCAGCATACATATAAATTGTTGATACTAAAGTAGTCTGGTCTCAAGTCTAACAGTACTGAGACTCTTGCTCCAAACAAAATGTATCCTGTATTATCCTATATGTCTAAAACAGCTCTTTGTGCTTCCTAACTGATGTCCTCGGATAAATAACAGAGAGCATTGAGGACTTAGACAATGACCAAGTCTGACACCATTTTACAGTATACTAAATATATTGCCCAACATGGTGCTTGGCTTCCTGTCCTTTCCCAAAGGAATGTGACTTGTTCCACAGCCTTTGCTGAAGGAGGGAACAGTCCTACCTAAGATAGTCTCCTAGCCAGAACTTGATGCTACAAGTGGTCTCTTACAAAGGCTAAGCCCAAATGGGAATTAACTGAGGCAATTTGATGCTTGCTCTTGGAAACAATGAATTAGGAAATATTAAGAGAATACATTTGGAGACTTAAAAAGGAAAGAATGCAATAAAAGAATACAGGACAGAGTAAACTACATGAAGTTATAAATAAGCCTACTTCAAGTAAGTAGAACTTATTAAGTAAAAGGCCGGAATAAAAATATATACTAGTTTCTCTTAATTCATTAAAATAAAAATTTTGTGCTACTATCTGCTTTTTCTTTGTAAGAGAACCTTTTTTGTCTTTGTCTTGTACTCAGCTACTTCTAATATTACAATACACAGTGTATTAACTATTGCTAACCTCTTACGTTATGAAATTTTATTTTTTCATAAATAATATTTAATGCAAGAGATAAATTCCACTGGCAAAAGAAATAAAAATAAATAGAATTCTACTGAAGCAGAAAAAGAGAACATCTGGGTTATATGAATGGTAAAGCACCCAAAAGAAGGTGCATAGATAGACATGCTGAGTTCTCAGGTGCAGTCTTGGCTGACTTATAACTCAACTCGAAAAGACCTGGCTACACTACAATTCCTGCTCTTGAATATATTTGGAATTCCATTTCCTATATTACCTTGTATTTTTTTAAAAACCCTCCATTTTTAAAAATAGCCTCAACTGAATCTCTGGTCCTTAGAACTAAAGACCCCAATTAAAAAATTCAATAGAATGTGTGGGATTAAATGACTCAGAAAATTTTCATCTCTAGTAGTTCTTTCTATCTACATGTTCACATTCTATATTATATATTACTATATTACCAAATAATAGATTACACTATATTACCAAATAAGATTTCAATTTTTCCCCTAGAACTTTAAAAGAAAAATAATTACTGGTTAAAATAATAATTATAAACTAAGAAAGCAAAATAGTGTTAAGATGACCATCACATTAATTCTGGTCAATTACGCCCATGCTATCATTCTTCTCATTCCAGATTAACAAAAAAGAAACACTTTATTTCAAGCCTTCTACTGCTGCTTAAGAGGATCATTGTCAAAACCTCTCATTGACGCTTACTGTAATTAACTATGATAATTATTTCTCCCACACCCATGAAGTAGCCCAGTCTACCATAATTTGACACCCACATTGGTATTACCACATCAAATTAAGCAACTTGTCACTCTCATTTTAAAAAATCTATGACCTATTTCCTAGATTTAGGATATGTGCACTATGTAGACATAAATAATGAACTATGATAATCTCTAATTACATTCCTAGTTCATGTATTTGAAAATAGGCTGTTGTAATTAATAAATATTTTAATTTGCAGGTTCATATTCCATAATTTTATACAAGTAATACAAACAAAGTAGAAATATATTTAAGAGGTAGGTATTCATAATTCCACCTCCCTAAGTCACTATTACCACTCATGTTTCTTTCTTGACTATTTTTGATAATAACTTCATTATGAATGATATAACCACAACATACATTCAATTTTCTGTTTTCATTGTTTCACATATAAATGTTGTTCCTCTTAGAATTAGGGGAGGTTAATGAATCTTTCTGAGCCTCAGTTTACTTTTCCATAAAATGAGGATAATGGTTTATAAGTTTGCTGTACAGATTAAAAGAAAGCAGGCACTGTAACAGATCCTTGTACAACATTGTTCCTAACAGTATGATTTACAATAGGCAAGAGGCAGAAACAAGCCAAATGTCCATGTGGCATATACATACAATAGTATCACTTAGCTTTCAAAAGGAATGGGTTTGATACGTGGTACAACATGGATAAACCTTGGAACACATCATACTAAGTGAAATAAACCAAACCTAACAGGACAAAAATCACGTAATTACATTTTTATGAGATACTAAAATAAGCAAATTCATGAAGACAGAAAGTAGAAGTTATTAGGAGCTGAAAAGAGGAAGAAAAATCTGAGGTTATTATTTAAAGGGTACAGAATTGCAGCTTGGAATGATGGAAAGTTCTAGATGTAGACAGTGGTGCTGATTGTTTAATACTGAATGTATTTAATGACACTGAATTATACAACTAATGGTAAATTTTAGGTTATGTATAGTTTACCACAATAAAAAATATTTTTAGAGGGCCGGGGATTTAGCTCAGTGGTTTCGCCACCTGCTGCGCAAGCGCAAGGACCTGAGTTCAATCCCCGGTACCACCCCCCCAAATATTTTTAGAATAGGCCATATTTTGAAAGATTACTAGGTAGAAGAGATGGGGGAGTGGCAAACAGGTAGATACCTGGAAAGTGAGCTCATGTGAAAGCAGCATGTGTAGAGCCCTACATTCACCATTAGGATAGCTGAGGAAAAGAATGCTAAGTCATGCAAAGCCAAACCACAAGGAATTTTGTCAGCCATGGTCTTTATGTTGGCAAGATCTCATAGGAAAACAGTGATGTACTTATATCTTTACTAAGGGAATAACATAGATTTGGATTTTATATTTCTGGAAAACAAAAGCAAGACTGGTAATAAAGAGATCAGTTAAACTCCAAATTAAATTAAGCATAAATGAACCTAAACTAAAGAAGTAGGAATGAAAATGAGGAGGAAGAGATACTAGAGAATATTGAAAAGATAAAATTTAGAATAGGATGTAGATGGTAAAAGTAGGAGAAGACAAAGAAATAGGTTTAGTTCAAATGATCTGACACCACTAACTAGAGACTATGATGACAGAGAGGATATGGGGAGAAAGATGAATGGATGTAGTTCACCTCAACCAATACTAGCTGTAGTATCTTGTTCTTTTAGAAATGATCTGTTTAAGTCATGCAGGAATATTCCTGGAAGAATGCAGAAGAGTCTAAAGAGAAAGGATAAATGTGAAGACTAGTGGAGAGAGAATTACATTTTTACAGTACTCTTGAATCTTACAAATTTGATGACAAATATTTTTAATTTTTTTAGTTGTGTAAAAACCAATGTTAAAATTTTCTTAAAAATAACAAGAAATCTGCTAATAGCTAGCTATGTATTATTATTTTGTGGGGGAGGGTAATGGGGATTGAACTCAGGTCCTCGCACTTGCCAGGCAGGTGCTGTGCCACTGAGCTAAATCCTGAACCCATAGCTATGTATTACTGAGGATCTTGATTTACTCAAGAGATACTTTCACAAAAGATGACACTCACTATTTACAATTTTTGGTGCTTTCTTTAGTTAATTAGATAACTATTAGTTCTATGACTTTTTCTAAGTATGATGCTTTCCAAATAATAGGTCAATAATATAAAGTAAGTTTTTCCTTAAAGCTTTACAATTTATTTTTCCTTTATTTTTTTCAGTGCTGAGGATTAAACCTAGCTTGCACATGCTAGGCAACTGCTCAACCATCATTTTCCAGACTTTTTCTGAAAGGAAATGTACACAGACTTAAATAGATTTAAAATTTAACTTCATCTTGATGCCTTGGTGTTATCAGCTAAATTGTGAACTCCCAAAAGACATGTTGAAGTCCTATCCCTTGGTACTCAGACTGTGACCTTATTTGGGAACTAGTGTAAATGAGGCCATACTAGAGTAGGGTGGGTCCTTAATCCAGTATGAATGGTGTCCTTATGGGAAGAGGGATACTTGAACAAAGACACCAAGGGAAGAAAGCCACGTGGAGACTAAAGCAGAGGCTGCAGCTAAGTTGCCATGAGGCAAGGAATGCTTAGGCCACCAAAAGCTAGAAAGTCAAGAGAGGTTCTGCCCCTAGAAGCTTCAGAGGCCCTTGTCAACATCTTCATGCCAGACTTTTGATACTGTGAAAGAATAAATTTTCTAAAATTTAAAAAACTCTCCAGCGTTGGTATTTGTTATGGCACCCTCAGGAAGCTAATACACTTGGCGGATACCAAAAGAAATGTTTATCCCATTTTTGTTTTCTTTAGTGTTTTAATTTTACTTCATTTTATTTTAAAATTAATTTTATTTTTACATTTTAGATATACATAGTGATCCCATTCATCATAGGGAATTTGTACCTGTACATAATATATCTTGGTTCTTCTTTCTCCAATCTCTTCCCTTCTCTCAACCCCTTTTCACCTTATTTACAAAAGCATTGTTTTCACCTATTCTTTTTTTTTTTTTTCCTTTTTCCTTCCTTTCTCCCCCTACTTATTCCCCTTCCCATTTGAACAGTTTCTTCTCATTTCCCAATATCTATTATACATCTTGGTCCTTAGTTATCCTTTCAGATTCTTACACTAAAGAAATAAGATATTTAAACGTGTACCTGATTTATTTCATGTACGAGTACGGTCTCAAGGTGCATTCATTTATTTACCTAGAAATGTCTCAAGTTTATCCTTCTTCACGGCAGAGTAGTACTCCACTGTATATTTTAAAAACTCACGTCTTCTTTATTCAATCATCCATTGACAAGCATTTGGGCTATTTCCAAGATTTAGGTATTTCAAACTGTGCTGCTACAAACATGGATGTATATATTGCTGTGGTGTGATGCTTTGAATTCTTTCAGTAAGATTCCAAGAAGGGGGAATAGCTGGGTCACATGGAACCTCTAGTTTTAATTTTTTGAGGAATCTCCACACTGATTTCCACAGTGGTTGCACCAGTCTACACTCCCGCCAACAGTGGAGAAAGGATTCCCTTTTCCTCACAGCCCCTCCAGCATTTGTTATAGGTTGATTTCTTGATAATACCCATTCTTCCTGGAGTGAGATCAAATCTGTGTTGTTTTAATTTGGTTTTCAATGTAGAAGTCTTTTACTTCCATTAGATTGATTCCTATGTATTTCATTTTCTTCAATGCTATTGCAAATTGTGGTCTCCTTAATTTCTCTCTCAGTGAATTTGTTATTTGTGTACAGGAATGCTATTGATTTCTGAGTGTTAACTTTGTATCCAGCAATGCGACTGAATTTGGTTATTAAATCTAGAAGTCTTTTGGTAGAGTTTTGGGGGTCTTCTATGTAGAGTATCATAACATCTGCAAATAATAGTAATTTAACTTCTTCCTTCCTATCATTATTCCTTTTATTTCTTTCTCTTGTCTAATTTCTCTGGCTTATGTTTCCATAACATAACACTGAACAAGAGTAGTGACAGTGAACATCCTTGTTTTACTCCTGGTTTTAGAGTGAAAGCTATCAGTTTTGGGCCATTTAGAATGACATTGGCTATTCATTCGTCACAGATGGCTTTTATCAGATTGAGATAAAGACCATCTATTCCAATTTCTTGTAGACTTTTAAGGATGAATGGACGTTGGACTTTGACAAGTATTTTTTCTGAGTCCATTGAAATGATCATGTAGTTTGTGTCACTGGTTCTGTTAATATGGTTTATTACATCTATTGATTTGCATATGTTGAACCATCTCTGCATATATGGGATGAATCCTAGTCACTGTATATAATCTTCTTGATGATTTGCTGTTATGTTTGCCATTATCTTATCAAAGATTTTTGTATATATGTTCATTAGGGAGATTGGCCTATAGTTCTTTTTGGTTGGATCCTTATCTGGTTTTTGGCATCAGGATAATGCTTGACTCCAGGAATGAGTTTGGGAATACTGCTTCCCTTTCAATTTCATTAGAGTTTGAAGAGGAGTGGCATTAGATCTTCCCTAAATTTCTTGGGGAATTCAGCAGTGTATCTGTCAAGACCTAAGCTTTTCTTTGTTGGTAGGTTTTTAATTACATCTTTAATTTTACTGACTGGTATTGGATTACTTAGAATTTTTATATCTTCTTATTCAGCTTTGACAATTCATCTAGGAATCTGTACATTTTTTCTGTGTACTCCATCTTATTAGAATACAGATTCTCGAAGTAGGTATTGATGATCTTCTGGTTTTCTGCAGGATCTGTTGTGATTCCCCCCTTTTTATTCCTAATTGCATAGATTTGAGTCTTTTCTTTTTTTTTTTTTTTTGGTACCAGAGATCAAACTTGGGTCCTTGTGCTTGTGCAGCAGGCGAAGAAACCACTGAGCTAAATCCCCGGCCCTCTTTTCCTTTTTTTGACAAGGTTGGCTAAGGGTTTGTCAATTTTATTTAATCTTTCAAAGAAGCAACTTTTCAATTTATTGATTCTTTTTATTGTTTTCTTAAGTCTTGGGTGCATTAATTTCTGTTCTGATCTTTGTAATTTCCTCCTTCGTATGAGCTTTGGGCTTAACTTGCTCTTTTTTTTCTAGAAGCTTGAGATTCAACATTGGGTCGAACATTATTTGAACTCACTCTGTTTTTCTCATATGGGAATTCACCGTGAAAAATTTCCCTCATAGAACTGCTTTTATTGCATCCTCTAAATGCTAGTATGCTGCATTGGCATTATTGTTTAATTATAGAAACTAATTTCATCTGTGACCCACTGGTGGTTCAAGAGAGTGTTATTTAATTTCCACATATTTATGCAGTTTTTGTGGTTTCTTTTGCCACCAATTTCCAATTTCATTGCACTGTGGTCTGATAACATGAATGGGATAATTTCAATTCCTTTGCATTTATTCAAGCATATTCTATGAGCTGGTATGTGGTCTATTTTGGAGAACATCCTGTGTATAGCTGAGAAGAATGTATATTCTGAGGTGGAACACACTATAGACACCTACTAAGTCCATTTGTTCAAAGGTTTGATTCACTTTGGATATTTCTTTGTTGATTTTTTGGTCTAGTTGATCTTTCTATTTGTCATATGTGGGGATTTTTTTGGTACCGGGGATTGAACTCGGGTCCTTGCACTTGCGAGGCAGGCGACGGAACCACTCAGCTAAATCCCTGGCCCTGATCTTTCTATTTGTGACAGTGGAGTATTGAGGTTTCCATTAAAACTGTATTAGTACTTATCTGATTTTTCATGTCCGTTAATACTTTTATATAGTTGGGTGCGCCAGTATTAGGTGCATATGTATTTATGATTGTTATCTCTTCCTCTTGAATTGTTTTCTTTACAAGGATGTTGTGACCTCTGTCTTTTTTTTTTTTTTTTTGGCCGTGTAAAAGGCCTTTATTCGGTGTCCTTTTGAAAGGGTTCACACCACACAGTTACAGAACTGGTCCTGCTGGTTTCTCCCAGCCCTCAGACCACAGATCCCAGATCCTGAGGCAGGGAGCCCCATGGCTGTGGCACCCCAGGGTGGCCAAGCACTCGGCCCCTATGGCAGGATGCTCTGGGAGACTACTGGGCTTCTGGACTTGCAGGCAAAAGGCTGGGGACAGGACACTGCCATGGCCTGACTGTCGCCCACAAACCTCTCCTACTCAGCAGGGCCACAGTCTGGCCTGGCCTCAGCGTCACCTGAGATAATGCGCCTGAAGAGGCCTAATGGGTCCCCATGCCCAGGCGGGCTGGAGGGGGAAGCAGTGGATGGACCACACCAGGTGGCGGGGTCGGCACACCACTGAGCTGGAAGCTCCCACAGGGTGCTAGGTGGCTGCAGCGATGGAGGCTGGGGAAGGGGTGCCCTGGCCCAGTGTGGCTGTTGTCTCCCTGTGCACAAACATGTGCCTGGTGCAGCCAGCGGGTGGTGAGGAGAGGCCAGGGGCTTTGTGCTGACTGGGCCCAGCCTCCAGCACCTGCCAGGGGGCCAGACCCTTCCCACACGGATAACCCATGAGCCTGCAGCAGGGCACGTGTCCTGGGCCAACCTTCTGCTGAAGGGCAGCTGTGGTCTGATGTGGCTCCGGGCACAGAGGCCAGTGCCATGTTACAGCTAGCTAGCAGGAACAGGGATATCCTGGCATCAGGCTGCTCTAAACTTTTAAAAAAATATACTCTGGCTTCCTTTTATTTATCGAGGATTACATGAAATGTGAACTACACAGGAAAGTCACCCGCCAGGCCCTGGGCCAGCTGGACAGACGCTCTCTCCCTGCCTGTGCCAGTCCTCACTGCCTCTGCCCGACATCCAGTTGCAGGGCCCTACTTGGAGGGTGTCATGAAACTGTTCTCGATGCAGAGGACTATGTGGGCATTGCGGCAACTCGAGGGGCTCTGCTCCAGCAGCCTGCCTACCAGCAGTGAGGAGGCCTGGCCCATGGCCACTGCTGCCTCCGTCTGCCACGTCTCACAGTAGCTCTTGGTCAGCAGTGCCCACTGGGGTCGGAGCCATGCCACACACTCTTCTGGGGCCAGGCGGAGTACCTCAGGATGTCCCTGCAGTCGAAAGAGAAGATGCAGGCCCCAGGCTTCTGCTGGCACCGGGACCCCAAGAACAGGGCCTCCCAGCTGGGAGACAGCACCTCCTCCTTGAGGTTGACGATGGGTGCACGGCGCACAATGCTGTAGAGGTCCTGCAGCCATGAGGATAGGAAGGCACGGAAGGTGCCACTCAGCCCCACGGCCCGAGCCTGCTGGAAGTCGTGGTGGGTGTGGGTGGGCAAGCTCGTCAGACTGGCAGGCCGGAGATAAATGTAGGCACCGTGGTGGTGTGGGGCTCCGGGGTAGGGCTGGGGGTCTGGCAGACACGGGGGGCTTGCTAGGATGTCATCCACCCGCCAGGGCCGCACAGTGGAGTAGGAGTGCTCCTGCCGTGGGTATGGGTCGCCCCTGTGCAGCTGCACCAGCGGGGGCTGCAGGGCGGCCACCTCATTGTCTGTAGCAATAGGCAGTGGCATCCGGGCCTCCAGTAGGACCTTGAGGACCCCATTTGGGACACGGACATAGAGCTCCTCGTCCTCAGCCACAAAGAGGAGCCAACCCTCCGGCACCTCGAGCACCTTCTCCAGCATGGCCTCGTAGGAGGCCCAGGCCCTCAGCTGAGGAGGTGCCCATGGTCTCTGGGGGGCCTGGGGGGCCAGGGGGACCGGGAACGCTGACAGTCTGCCTGTGCGGGCCGGGAAATGAGGGGGGCCCGGGGGGGCCCTGGCGCCCCTCACAGCCAATGCCAGGAGGTCCCTGAGGGCCAGGCGGGCCCCGGATGCTGTCTCCCTTGGGACCTGGGATGCCAGGGTACCCTGGGGGGCTGGGCACATTGGAGCCGAAGATGCTGCCGCTGGCCCCGGGCGTGCCCAATCTGGCCCTTCTGTCCAGCATCCCCATGGTCCCCTTTCTCACCCTCCATCTCAGCTCGCAGGCGGAGGAGGTCCAAGGGGAACTGCCCTGGCGGTCCGGGCGGGCCCACGTCTCCTTTGTTGCCCTTTGGTCCAGAAGGCCCTGGCAGCCCTTGTGGTCCTGGAGGTCCAGGATGGCTGGACTCCACAAATGCGTTGCTGTCATAGATGGGTGTTCCAGGGGGCCCGGGGGTGCCTGGAGGTCCTGGGAGGCCAGGCATTCCCCTTATCCCAAATCCGAGGCTGGCGTCTCTGGGCTCGCCCTTCTCGCCTTTCAGCCCATTCAACCCAGTGCAACCCGGCAGTCCAGGAAAGCTGATCTCTCCCTTGTGCCCAGGCCGCCCATACGGCCCTGGGGGTCCGCGGAAGGCCGGCTCTCCCTTTGGGGCTGAAGATGGCGCCCGGCTCCCCTCTCTCACCCTTGGGTCCCGGGGAGCCTGGTGCACCTTTGGAACCCTTGTCGCCCTTTGGCCCAGCACACTGGCCAGGGCTCGACCCAGCTCCAACATGTAGACCACAGCTCCTGGGGGACCCGGCAGGCCGGGCTGCCCCACACCATCCTTCCCTGGGTTGCCTCTTTCTCCCTGGCTGCCTTTCTTGCCTTTTGGTCCCATGGGCTCAGTAGGACCCTCGCTGCCCGGGAGGCCCGGGCAGGCCAGGATCCCCCTTCAGTCCTGGCAGGCTGGGCGGTCCCTGCAGCCCTGCAGAGCCTCTGGCTGTGGACCAGATGGGGGCCCCCGGAGCCTTCCATGTCATCAAATCCCGTGGCTAGTCCTGGTCCGGGTGGCCCAGGAGGTCCTGGGAGTCCAGCAAGCCCAGGGGCTCCCACAAAGCCGGTCTCCCATGGAGCACCTGCGGGGCCTGGGTCTCCTTGGCTGCCCTTAGGTTCGGGGGTGCCCATGTCTCTGGGGCTGCCTTTCTGGCCCACTCTTCCTGGAGGACCCTCTTTCCCTGGGGTTCCTGGGGAGCCAGGAAACCTGGGGGACCCATCCCACCCAGGCACGCCAGGGAGGCCTGGGGGTCCCGGAACGTGGGAGCTGTTCACCCCAAAGCGGCCGGGCTCACCGGGCAGGCCTGAGACTCCAGGGTGGCCAGGGAAGCCTCGTGGGCCCCTGAGGGTCTCCAGGTCGCTGCTGAAGCCAGAGCCCTCCATGTCGATGAAGGTCAGCTTGTTGTGCCTGAAGGACAGTCCTGGCGGCCCCGGCAGCCCTTGGGGTCCTCTTGGCCTGACCCCCAGGTCTCCTTTCTCTCCCTTGGGGCCCATGTGCCCCGAGGGCCCAGGGAAGCCCTGCGGCCCAGCGTTCCCTGGTCTTCCATCCTTGCCAGGGTCCCCCGGCTCGCTGTCCCTGCCTGGGGCACCGTCCTTCCCTGGGGGCCCAGGGGGCCCTGTGCCCCAGGGCTGTGCATCAGGGAGCCTCCAGGGCCCTGGGGCCCAACCGGGCCAGGTGGCCTCTGAACTCCCGGCTCCCTCTTCTGCCCCTTCAGGCCTCCCTTCCCCCGGCTGCTCCCCGGGCTCCAGGCACTCTCATCCCACGCGTCACCCGAACCTGGGCCAGGAAGGGTCTTAGCTGGAAGAGTCTTATGCCATGGCGAAGTCGCCGTGGTTGGCTCCTCCATCTCCTCCGTCCTGGCATCTTCCACGCTGCCGCCTCCGGCCAGGGGAGGAGGAGTCACGGGTGGAGGCAGGAGCAGGCCGAGCGTCTGGGTCATGGCCTCGGTCTCCCGGTGAAGCTCTCGGGTCTCCTCCAGGCCACTGCCAAAGTCTCCAGATGCCCCCTCCTCGTCCTCGTCCTCCTCGTCCAGGCAGTGCATGGGGCTCACCCGGGGGTCCCCAGGCACCCTCAGCTCCGCGATCGCCCCCTGGAATTTATCGGGGTCTGCTCCTCCGGCCTGGCCCACGAAGAGGCCAGCACCAGGCTCCAGCTCCAGGCGCCCCAGGGACCGCGCGAATGGCAGCCTCTGGAACTCCTCACAGTCCACATAGAGCACCACGGAGCCAGCGTCCACGCTGAGTGCGAAGCGGATCCACTGGCCCATGAAAGCAGGCAGCCGTGCGGGTCTGGCTGGCGCCCAGCTCCGAGTAGAGCAGCGAAATGTTGTGGTGCTGCTCCTGCACTCCTCACAGCTTCACACCCAGCACCACGGCCGCCTGCGCAGCGTCCGTGATGGCAAACAGCACGCCTGCGCCCTCCGTGTCTGGCCGCACGTAGAACAGCAGCGAGAAGTCACGGAAGAAGGGGCTGGGCAAGTGGTACCGGGCCACCTGCCCGCTGTTGGCATCCAGTCCGAAGACATAGGCTGGCCCGACCTCAGGGTCATCGATGGCCCTGACCTGCTGGGCAGGGGGTCCCCGAGGAGCTGCAGCAGCCCTACCTCCTGGCTGGCACTCTCTGGCTCCGCGGACGCCGTGCGGACCCTGAGCAGCAGGGCCAAGGCGGCGAGCACATCCAGGAGGCGGAGCAGCCCAGGCCACCTCTGCGCCATCCCCGCAGCTGACTCCGCGCGGATGCTGCGCCCTGGACGCTGCGCCCTGGACGCTGCGCACTGCCGGCCCCACCTCTGTCTTTCTTAATCAGTCTTGGTTTGAAATCCACTTTGTCTGCAAACAATAGGTACTCCTGCTGTTTTTCCCAGCTTCTGTCACATGGAGTACTGTTTTCCATTCTTTGACTTTTAGTCTATTAATTTATTTTTCAGCTAAATGTGTTTCTTGTATGCAGCACACTGTTGAATCTTGTGTCTTGAACCATTCTGCCAATCTGTTTTTTTGATTGGTGAACTGAGACCATTTACATTGATGATTGTAAATGATACATACTGACTTACTTTTGTCCTATAATTTTCCTATTGTTAGTTCCCTTTCTTTCCCCCGTATAATTGCTTGCCTTGCCTGGTGGATTCATTCTATTGGGGTTCATGGATTGTAGTCTGTTATCTCTTTCTAGACTATCCTTCAGAACATTTTGGAGTGCTGGTTTGGTGGTCACAAATTTCTTCAGGTGTCCTTTGTCATGGAAGTATCTTATTTCTACATCAATTTCAAAAGATAGTTTTGTGGGATACATCAATCTGGGTTGGAGGTTATTTTCTTTCAGGGGTTGAAATACTTCACTCCTAGTCCTCCTTGACTTAAGAGTTTGTGTTAAGCATGTTATGATTCTGATGGGCTTTTCTTCATGGGTGATTTGTTTCTTTTCTCTAACAGCTTTTAATATTTTTTTTTATGTTGAATTCCTGGAATCTTGAATATTATATTCCTTGCTATAGCTTTTTTTTTTTTTTTAATCATGGCTAACTGGAGTTCTATATGCCTTACTCATCTGTATGTCAACTTCTTTTTCCATGCTTGGGAGATTTTCTGCCATTACTTTTGTGAACAGGTTTGTTTTTTTTTTTAATGTCATTTGAGCTATCTCAGGCTATTTCGTTGACTCTGGTCAATCTTATATTATTTTTCTTTGCATTGTCTAGCAGCTGGATTGATTTTTCATGGTCCCTTGCTATTTTTAAGAAGTTTTTCTTTTTATGATCGCTAATTACAAACCTGTCTTTTAGATCTGATTTTCTGTGCTCACACTGGTTCATTCTACTGCATATACTTTCAATGAAATTTTTAATCTCCTGGATATCTGTTTGAATCTGTTTCATGGATTCTATTTCTTTCCTATGTTGGGCATTCATGGTTTCTATCACTTTCCTAAGCCTTTCTATTTTTTTTTTTTTTAAATCTGTATCTACTCTAGATTCACTAACCATGTCCTTCATTATAGTCATTATCTCTTTTGGTATCTGAGAGCTTATTTCTAATTCGACTTTTTCTAGAGCCTCATTCACCTACTTTATTACTTTCACTGTTACCATTTCAGAGAGTTCAGGTGGGTGGCTTTTGAATTGTTCCACCTTACTGCCTCCTAGGTTTGCCTTGGGTGAACTTGAAGTCTGAAATTGCATCTTGCTTCTGTCTTCTCATTTTCTTTTCAGTTTAGTTTCTGTGTTTGTAAATTGCTTATGGTAGGTAGCTTTACTACTGGTATCGAGAACTTAGGAAATGACTACTTTTCAGAGATGTCTTCTAGGTGTAGGTGGCTTTTGAGTCTGTTGCAAGATCCTACCTCTCAATTTTATGGGGATGAGAAGTTGCTGCCTATCTGGCCTAGCCCCTGGTTCTTTGGCACTGGCCTACAGTATTGTTTATGACCCTCAGACAATCTTGGTCTTGGCATACAAGGAAGAACAACTGATTAGAACAACTATGTCACCTTGGCTAAAGTAGTACAATCAGTAATAACCGTATTAAGCACAACCTAGAAAGTGACAAACTGTGGTAACTATTAATTTGCCACCTTCGGCCATATCAACAAAATTTGTGGTTATATAACAAAATCTAAAACAAACCAGAAATTAATATACAATAAATATCCCCTCAATAGTGATTTTACCCTCAGGGGAGAAAATTTAAAAGGGGTAAGAGGAAAAAATAGAGATACAGAAGAAGAGAAAGAGATTAGAAGCAAGATTGGAGGACAAAGGAAGATTATGCAGTCTTTGGGAATTTGGTGAAAAAGAGGAGGGAAGGAAAGAAGGAAGAAACAGAAACAAGAATAGAGGAAAACAACCACAACAAAACTAGAAACAATGTTCACATTCATGTAAAAATAAGAACAAACAATCAGGAAAAACAAAGCAAAGGAATTTTTGAAAAAAATTCCACTCAGGGCGTGTCTCTGCTGTCACTGGTAGACAAAGAGGGTAGACAGAGTCCAGATCCATGTTGGTTGATCCCAGAAAGCCTGCAGTAGAATTACAGTGAGGTGGTGGATAATCCCAGCAAGCCTATGCTTTCAAGTCCACTGAAGTTCAGGCTAATCTTGATTTTTAGCTGTGAGGCTGGGATCCGAGTTGTTCAGCCCACAACACTCCAAGTGCCTCTTGCCAGCCCGAACTCAGCTCCCTGATCCTGGGTGTCTCCCATGGCTTCACTTCACCCTGACAGTGGAAGCCCTGAGATGGGCCAACCTGTGGGGTCCAGCTAGCCGGTTCCAAAATTATGACTAGCCAGTCAGCCTTTCCTAGGACATCTGAACCAGAATTACTCACCAGCCACTGTAGCCTGCAGTGTCCACTGCTCTGTTTCACTGGTGCATTTCTCTGTGGAGGCCTCTAGAGTAACCCACAGATGCTGTGCCTCAGTAGGTTTGAGCTGCCTTTTTCATGCCACAAGCTGGGATTCAGGGAGAAAGCGCTGTTTGTCATCTCCCTCTTCTGTGTTGAGGTCCCTCTCTTTGTTTTCCCCTTGGGTCCAGTTCTTGCTTCAGATCCTTGCTGGGTCCTGGAGACCCACTTCTCTCCTTCTCTTCCCCATGTTGCCATATTCCAGCATCTGGACTCCAAATCCCAGACAGGCTGATTTGCTGCTGCTCACCACTCTACGATCTTCCAGGAAGTCCCCTCAGCTTTACTTCAAACAGCAGACTGGCTATAAAAAGTGTCTCCTATGTCAGAATATATCACCTTCACCCCCCAAGTTTTTCCTGCTTATTTACCTAATACAAATGACATCTAAATCTAGAAATGAAAACCTCACAGTGATAGAGGCCTACATGTTGAATTCTGAATGATTACACAGGATCCTTTTTTTCCCCAGTAGTGGGACTCGAACTCAAGACCTTCCACTTGCCAGGCAGGCGCAGCACCACTGAGCTAAATCCTCAGCCCTTGAATGATTACTCAGAAAATAAAGAAGATACATTTAAATGAACAGGGGGAGAATCAATAATATTAAAGAATTATCAGCTGGGGATTCAGCTCAGTGGTTCCACTGCCTGCCTCACAAGGTCCCGAGTTCAATCCCTGGTACAAAAAAAAAAAATAATCAAGTAAACACTTCGTGAAAAAAATGACCTGTCTTTGTCATACCTTTGAAGTGGCTTTCAAATTTCTATACCTTTAGACTATTTAATAGAGAACATAAAGAAACTCTTTTAAAAACAGAAACTCTCCTACAATAACTAGTTGATATAATCATATAGATACCTTCTTTTTCTTAAAAATCAGTACATGTTTGTAGTACATACACTTTACAATCATCTTGGGAAGTGGGTACATGTGCATAATACAGCTTGTTTCTTTTTTTAATCCCTTGTCTTACCCTCCCAACTCCTCCCTCCTCCTCTAAATCCCTTTTTCCCATTTTCATTCTTGTTGATGGTATTAATCTTATCTCATGCTTATGATATATAATGTTTACATTACTTTAGGTTATTAGGTTCCTGTACATGGCATATCTTTATTATATTTATCCCCCCCACCCATATTCTATTAGACCCTCTCTCATTTGCAAGAGAGCTATCCAATTTATCTTCTTCTAGCCATCCTTTATTATGTTCTTTGTACTTTGTCCTACTCAAGTGAGAGATAATACACAGTATTTAAGCTTGTGTGTCTGATGTATTTTACTCAACATTATATTTTCCGGGTGTATCCTTCTTCCTACAAATGTCTTTCTATAAAGAAAACTAAAGATAAGTTAGAAATAAGAAAAAAAATACACCACCACCAAGTTAAACTTGTGATACAAATGAACAACCAAAAATAAACAGAACAATCAGGACAAAAAAATTTAAATGTATGCTGAGTGAAGAGATGTGGAGCAGAGAGAGCTGGTGTGCTGCCTACATCCTCATGTCCCCACAGGTCCAGTACATGCTGATAGCTTGTTAAGGCAAGCATCTGTAACTCCCCCTAAGCACTGTACTTCAACCACACAGCATCGAGCTCCAGAGTATTAGTAAAAAGTGGCTCATAATGAGTAATTGACATAAGTTAGTAGATAACCATGCCAACTTCCTCACTCAGTAGAAAATTACAGTACAATATACTTTTTGGGGCGGGAGGTACCAGAGATCAAACTCAGGTCCTTGTGCTTGCGAGGCAGGCGCAATGCCACAGAGCTATATACCTATACTCTTTCTAGAGATCTCCAATAAGACTATGCTATGACAGCTATCTAGTAAACTGCTCATTTATATACTTTGTATTTTTCTTTCCTTTCCCAGTTTCAATTTTCCACCCAAATGTGTGCCTCTTGAGACAGTTCCCCAAGAAACTATCTACACTCCACTCCTCGCCTCAAGGTCTGCTTCAGAGGAAACCCAACCTAAGACAAATGGTCTAGATTAAAAGGTGAAGAGTCTTAATAAGTGTTCACTAGCTTTGCATTCCAAATGGTGCAATCCCGAGAAAACTTATCAGTTTCTTATCTTTATTTATAAATCACATTGCCTATTCTGTTTCAAGGTAGTGAAACAGAACTGATCCTAAAGCCCATGACTTCTCATGTCTGTAACCATCTGCACATCTACCATTATATTCCTCTTCCAAATTCCAATAGAAATTTCAAGACACTTTCACCAGCGCAAAGCTAAAATTATAGTTTGATGAATACAGGTTACAAACAGCTAAGGACAATATATATTCATTTAACTCTTTTTAGGCCACCTAAAGAAAATAATTTCCTTAAATATAAATTAATATAAAAATAATGCACTGCTATAGAAGAAAAGCAGAAGTATAGCAGATAGAGCAAAAGTGCCCACCCATTCACTCTCTCACACTCATTTCTCTTCCCAAGTTAACTTTGTATTTCCATAACACTTTCATTGCTCTTATAAAAACACAGCTATCATTTTTACATTAACAGCATTATGCTATAAATACTGTTGTGACTTGCTTGAAGGCAAAAGAAGTTATAATTTCTTCCCCACACAAACACAAATGCAGGAACCTTCCTAAAATCATAAAGTAAGTTAAGTTCGTAAACCGAGGTACCACTGTACTTAAAAAAAAAAAATCAATTAACACTTAAACATGTTTCTCTGGCTAAGACTGGCTTCTCACCCCACTAACTTTTATGCTGTTTTATTATGCTGTTAGGCAATTTTGGGTAAAAATTATAACCAAGAGATCTTCGCTTCCAAAAACAATAGAATCTCTTTCTAAAGGCAACAAAAGTGATACTCTCCTTCTAAAGGCAACAATAACAATAATAAATAGGTCTAAATATAGACACTATCTTAGCAATACCAATGATCTAATAAGATAATGAGGCATTACTGACCTAGAAGGGGAAGTTACAAGTGGAAGGATTTAAACCACTTCCATCACTTTAGCCCTAGGGAAGACAGCTGCTCTGCAGCCGTGATCCTGAGTCTAGCATCACTTGAAAGACTGTTAAGTGTGTTTGCAGAGGTTCTGGTCAACAGACCCATCACCTGAACTCTAACAGCCTCCAGGTGATGATGATGATGGTCTAAGAACCATACATTCAGTCCCAATTAATACTAAAAACTGAGGACTATCAGTGAATGATGAAAATATAGAATGGTGTAGGGAACAGGCCTGAGGCCAGAGATTGTGTGATATCAACTGTTGATTCCATCTTCCCCTTCTCATCTTCACTTCTCACTTCATTTGGGACCCACTGTTGCTCTTGGCCTGTTCTACCTGGGGTCACCTGCCAATCCTCAGGAAATAACTAAGTGCTGTAGCTCTTTGATTTACTGTAGAGGCGGCACTTCATGGGTACAGAGAAAAGACTGTTTAATAACTGGTGCTGGAACAACAAACTTTCCATATGGGGACAAAATAATCAAGTTGGATGCTACTTCAACATAATAACTACCATAAAAAATGATTAAAAAGGGTATCAATGACTAAAATGTGAAAGGTAAAACAATAAAGCTTTTAGAAGACAAGATAATCTTGATGACCTTATGGTTGGAAAGATTGCTTTATTTTCCCCAGTACTGGGAATCGAACTCAGGACCTTGCGCTTGCCAGGCAGGCACAGGGCCACTGAGCTAAATCCTCGACCCTGGAAAGATTTCTTAAGACAAACCACTAACCAAATTAAGACCGGTTCATCAAAAGATACCATAAAAAGAGAAAAAAGAGAATCTACAGAGTAGGAGAAGGTAACTGCAATCCATTCAAGAATATATGTTACTTGTAACTTTCACAAATTAATGAAAAGAAGACATTAATCCAATAGAAAAATAAGGGGGGAAGAAAAGACATTAGAACAAGAACTTCACCATTGGGAAAATACCTAAGGGCCAATAAATATTCTCAAAGTAATTCAACCTTAAATAGGGAGTTGCAGATTAGAACCACAAATGGCAATACATGGCTATTAAACTGCAAGAATGAAAAATATGACAATACCAAGCGCTGACCATAGGATAAACTTTCATACACTAGGAAAAGTGTTATCTGGAGAAGGTGACATGTACATAAACCCTAAGATTACTCTTCTGTGTACCAGAATGTAAAAGAATGCTTAATAAATTATCTTATAACAAGGGAAATAAATGGATTAAATACAAATGTAACATGAATGAATTGTACAAAGTAATGTTGAGTGAAGCATGCTCACACAGATACATACAATACCATTTTATAAAGTTCAAAATCAGGCAAATTGAATTCATATTGTTCTAGATGCTGCATACACTGGCGGTATAAAAAAAGCAAGGATATTATTACTACAAAAGTCAGAATATTGGTTAGTTGAAAAGGATGATAGCATAAGAATGATAAGTGATGGGGAAATTTGGGGGTGCTAATAATGTTTTATTTATATGTGACCAGGTTTTACTAGTGTTTGTCCTACAAGTATACATTAAACTACACATGATATTAATGTTACATTTTATAATTTAAAAATAAGATGTTAGATAAAGCAAAACAAATATATTTGGCCCTGTAACCAAACTGATCTTACAGAAAATTTTGATTTATA
This sequence comes from Heterocephalus glaber, assembly GCF_053883595.1. NCBI lineage: Eukaryota > Metazoa > Chordata > Mammalia > Rodentia > Bathyergidae > Heterocephalus > Heterocephalus glaber. Next base: position 53,605,578 of record NW_028258143.1, read on the forward strand.
TCTTAAGTGTGACATCCACAGCAAATCATACCACTTCTTAAAATTTGAATTTTTTCAGTCTATGAAGATATATATATATATATATATATATATATTGCATGGTTTAAAGAAGACACAATATGTTTTAAATGTCCAGTCATCCCCAACTCAATAAATAGAAATAGAAGATGTTCATCGAGTGAAAGATTCAGTAACATTAATTTTCTCCCCAAACTGAATTATAGATAACCAGAATCCTTTTTTTTTTTTGGTACCGGGGATCAAACTCAGGTCCTTCCGCTTGTGAGGCAGGCGGCAGAACCACTGAGCTAAATCCCCAGCCTCAAAATCCTATTTTTGATTAAAACTAAAAGCAAAATTCTTGGGCCGCGGATTTAGCTCAGTGGTTCTGCCGCCTGACTCACAAGCGGAAGGACCCGAGCTCGATCCCCGGTACCAAAAAAAAAAAAAATTCTAAAAGCCATTGTTTTACCATATTTATAAATATTGAGTTTGTTACAAGATAATTTATAGCACGAATTCTCAGTAAGAATAGTACCTCCTCTAGAGGGGCAAAAACTAGGTGGTGGGAAGGGATGTGGTGTAAAAAAACCCCAAAACCTTAGATATTTAGAATAGTTTGTGATCCTCAAAAGCTCAAGCCTACCTGACAAAGCTTTATTCATTAGTATTTTATGTCTTTCACTAGGAAGGAATTAAGTTCAATTTAATTTTTTTTCTTAGATGTATTAACAATGAAAAAAAAGTTGAGAAATACTGACCTATAATTTGTTCTGAAACAGCTGAATCTAATATGAGGGAAGAAAAAAGCAAAATAATAACATCTTTGGAAATGAGAAAATTAGACTATAATGTTTTTTGAATATATCAGGAAGAGCTTGACAGTGAAGGGAAATACAAATGGGAAGATGATTTAGATTTCTCTGTAAACATAAATCCAAGCTATGCTATCAAATCTTGTATAGACTTTTAGGAAAATGGTTAGAAATGAGAACATAATGTTGTTACAAAAAATAACTGCAGTGGCTTTAATTAATCTAATTTTGTGGTCCTGGCAATGGAATCCAGAGCCTTGCATATCTAGGCAAGTGGCAAACCTTCTGCCTCAGCCTCCCAAATGCTGAGACTATAGGCATGTGCCACCTCACCCAGCTAAGGATGTTATTAATAAATAAGAAAATGTGCAGGGCCGGGGATTTAGCTCAGTGGTTCTGGCGCCTGCCTTGCAAGTGCAAGGTCCCGAGTTCGATCCCTGGTACCAAAAAAAAAAAAAAAGGAAAAAGAAAATGTGCAGTCAGGCACTATTTTTTTTAATGTAAAAGACAATTCAATCATATTTATACCAAAAACTTCAAAGCTGATTTTAAAGCTTCTGTTACATTACTAATGGTTATTCACTAGTAATGTGGTAGAAAATATATGTGAACAGTAGGGACAATGATATATGTTTTCATTCTATAAAAGGTAAAAAATTATCCTTCTCTCTTAAGAGTACACTCACTCATTCAGTCAACTCCTGCTGAGGACCAATGTCTAGTGCAAATCACTAATTCAAATCCATCAAACTCCTATATTCAGTCATTTATCTGAATCCAGTAAGTTTCCTATCATGAAACACTTTATTAAGCACTAAAACTCAAAGATCTACATCATAACCATATAAATGCTGAATACTGCTAACTATGGCTTGCTAGGAACACCTTAAACAGCCTATCACCAGGACCCTTGGTTGGCCCCAAAATAAATTTTTCAGGTAAAATTTTAATAGAAATAACTCTTAGATTCTAAAATTCTGTAACAATATCAGATAATTTATGTGCTTCATTTTTAAAGTTTTTAATAAAAAAAATAAACTCTTAAGTATCTAAAAAAGCCGTAAATTTTTACTTACATATTCAGGTTTTAGTTTTTTATCTCCTCCTCTCACAGCCACCTTTTCTAGTTTTTCTATGATAGGCCCAATCATTTCCTCATCTTTAAGCTGAAGCTCTTCATGAATTATTTCTATATCTCGAATGGGATCTACACTTCCTTCAACATGGGTGATATCATCATCTTCAAAAGCACCTAAAATAAATTAAAAAGAAGCAATTCAATAAACAAATAATACACATCATGATTAGACTGAGTAAAGATTTCCAGAAGGTGAACAACTAGCTACTATTAATAAATTATTCTGAATTCTATGTAAGTAGGATATTGTGGTTTTGTTTTTCCCCATTTAGTAAAACTTAGGACACTAGCAACAAAACAGCAGTTCAAGAGCCTCAACATTTCAAAAACTGATTGAAATTAATAAAATTATGGTCTTTACAGGAAAAAAAACCCAAACAAACAATGTTCCAGAATTACTGGCATTTCCAAGTTGAGTACATTAAAAGATACCGAATTCCAGGAATGAGAGCCTGAAGTTCTAAACTACACTATTAGGGTTTCCAAGGGAAACCAGATTTGGGGAGGTGGGGGTTGAAATCATCTGGCAGACCTCTTCCCCGCTTCAATCTACTTTATCACTGTGCTTCTGACGGTGATTAGATAATGAACCACTCAGACACACAATTTACACAGCAGCTAATTTCATCGGCCTGATTTGAGGGTATGGTTTTTAGGGGGCTATCAAAGAAGCAGATGAAGGTGCATTTGTCATATATGAATGACAACCATTCACACTATCTGAACAAAATGCTGCTGGCCCTTATTAGAAACACATGCTATTATCACATATTTAAAGTGCAGTTGAAGCCATAATTTCAAATTGCCAACTGGAAACATAAGGGTGAAACAACCAGATATTACTGAAGCATGTGTACTGACTTTATGCCCTTTTGAAGACATAATGTGGCAACATAATTCAACTGGGATTTACTCAAATTACCAGACAAAGAACAGTATTACTAAAAATGAACAAATACTAAGAAATATTATAAGCAGAATGAAACGATATAGCCACAAAACAATAAACACACATAAACAAATTATTTCATTAAAATTAATAATTAGATTAAACTTCCCATATATTTTCCAACATAAAGTATCAATTATTTTAGATGGAGGTGTCATAGAAATCATGAGTTTACTAAGACAGTGAATACAGCTCATTTTTCGATACCAAAGACTAAAACATTTTTGTTACATGTTACAAAGAACTTTAAAATATAATTTTCCACAATTAAAAATACTCTGCATCTTAATGTAGGTTATTCATCAATAATTAAGAAATAAGTAATATTTAAGTATTTTTGGCATACAACTGACATAAAATTTGTATGAATAAATTAACAAGAAATAAAGAGGTATACTATATTTCACTAATAAATACAATAGACAGATAAGCCTGCCCTCCTGGGAAGCAGAACATTATTTACTTCTTGTTAGGATTCGAGGCATCTCATACAATGACACAATAATATAGGAAAATAAAAAGAAAAGCTTCCTAGAAGTCAGAGCAACACAAATAATGTTACAGAAAAAAATTAAGCTTTCTATGACACTTAGTATGAAAAATATCCTATATACCTATAGGATCCAATGATGTGATATCAATATCTGTACAGTAAATAATTAGCAGGTTTTAAATGGCAATTTCTCAATTATAACTCTAAATTTTAACCAAGTGGGTAAGAGAGAAATTTAGTAATGTCAATTCTTTTGGAAGCATAGGAATTCTATTTAAACTTCTTGGGCTGGGGATTTAGCTCAGTGGTTTTGCCGCCTGCTGCGCAAGTGCAAGGACCCAAGTCCGATCCCCGGTACCAAAAAAAATAAAAAATAAAAAATAAACTTCTTTATCAGTTTTATCTCAAAAACTTTTTTTGTTTTGTTTTGTTTTTTTGTACTGGGGATTGAACTCAGGACCTTGCACTTGCAAGGCAGGGGCCGGAACCACTGAGCTAAATCCCCGGCCTCAAAACTTCTTATAATGAGCATGCATTGTTTTTACAACTGTTTTACATTGGTTTGTTGTTGTTTTGGTTTTTTGAGACAGGGTTCTGCTATACATAGTTCAGGCTAGCTTTGAACTCACTATGTAGCCCAGGCTGGCCTCGAACTCACAGCTATCCTCTGGCCTCAGCCAGTAGGATATAGTGGTTTATATAGTGCTGGAATTACAGGCACAGGCCCCGGCTGTTTTACATTGTTTATACAAGTCCTTCCTCTCCTCTCTCCTCCTTTGTTATCTCCTCCCCTTCTTCTTCAGACCTGGAGATTGAATCCAGAGGCTGCTGAGCTACATTCCTATCACTTTCTATGTTTTATTTTGAAACAAGATCTCACTTAAATTGCCCAACCTGGACTCAGACTTGCCATCCTCCTACTTCAGCCTCTAGCACAGCTGGGTTTACAGGCATGCACCCCTATGCCGACCACAAGCCATTTTTTAAAAAAACACAACAAACAAGTTTAGTTTTCAGAAAATTTTGCACAAATTTTTGTTAAAATTTTTGTTTTGCAGTAACTAGCCACAAGGGGAAAACCTTTTATGCCTAATCATTCATATAAAAATATTAATTATAGTAAAGCTTCCTTTTTCAAATTTTTATATAATAAAATTAATCATACTAGGTTTATGGATTCCATGACAAAGATTTTTTTCATTCTTTTTTTCATTTGTACATAATGATTACATTTATCATGAGCTGGTGATACATGTACATAATACATCTTAACTCTGTTTCCGTTCCTTGGCCCTCCCATCCCTTCCTGTTCTTTCTCATTTGCAAAAGCTTATTTCCATTTTTTTTCCTCTCAATTCTTTCTTTTTGGATCCCCTTTCCCTCCCTTTCCTCCATCTCCCATTTTCCTTCTTATTTGAAAAAGACCTCCCTACTTCCTCTTATCTATCTTTTATTTTGCTCTTTATTTATATCACAAAGATTTCTTACCTAGCAATCCTATCATGTTTCCTTTCACAACAAAATATGTCTGATTTTTGAAACTTAATTTCTCTCACATTTCCTATGGTTTTTCCTTCTCTCTTGCTACCTGGCAGATAAACCTACCCTTTCTCTTGCAGGGAAATGCATGTCATCTGTAAAGAACCAGACCTTTCTTTTAATTTTACTCAGCCTTTGCTTCTTCTTAGCAGTAAAATGGAAAACACTGCCTACTACTCCTGGTCAATCTATCATCTCTGTTCTGGATCCTATTCCCTCCCATGAAGTTTGCTCCACTGACTGTTTATTTCCTGAGATCTCAATCTAATATGCCTGTCTCACCTATATTTGTAGCACCTGTTTCCACTAATACTTTCCCATCAACATTTGAGTAGGCTTATGCTTCTACATTAAATCTATTATGTCAGACACCCCTGGACATTAATTCCTATCCCAGTTACTGCTTTCTTTCCTCCAGTTCAGAGCTACACTTTTTGATAAAGCTGTCTCTGCTTGCTTTCTCCAATTCTTTATCTCCTATTTAGAACTCAACCCATCCCAGTCTGGCATGTGTCTTCACTATGTTACCAGAAGTCAATCTTTGAGTACCCGATAGCTATTCTTTAGAAATGATTGTTTAGTAGCTGCAGAGCACTGAAAGTCTCTTTCACTGCATTTTTCTAACCACATTCTATCTTGTGTTGTTTTCTCTAGTCATTTAGTTTCAGGTCTCCCTCCCTTCCTTCCAGCAGTGCTGAGACTCAAACTCCAGGACCTCGCTAGTGCTCTGCAAGCACTGGACTACTGAGCTACATTCCAGTCCCTAAGACATTCCTTTTCTTGCTGTACCTCTCCTACAATGTTGATGTCTCTCTTAGATCGCTTATCCTTCTTTTACCCTCCCACTAACAGAATCATAATCCCAGAACAGTCCTAAGTGGTTCTGGTATATTTTGAGACAACATCAAATAAAATGAACCCCAAAATATCTTTTTAGTTAAATAATTTCTAATCAAAATCTATTTACTAAGTGAATAAATGCAAATATCAGTGCTTATACTAATGTTGTGGCTTTTATAGTTTACATAATCTTCTTTGTAGAGGTCATTAACTTTGTAAATAATATTTGTATGCCTATATGCCACTGGATATTCTGCAGAATACTTATTCCTTGGTATGATGTAGCAGAAATGATGAGTTACAATTAACTGAAGACTGACCAATTTATTCATTTACTCAAAGCCTACCTTATTCAATAAAAATTTTAGTACGAAGAATAAATCTATGCATTGTTTAGACATTAAATCTAACTGTGAAGGACTTCAGAAATAAAAATATACTTTGGAAATTCAGGATTTCAGAGAACTGCTTTGCTATACTATATCTTACATTTGGGTTATATTCAGTTGTTTTTGTTTTTTTTTTTGGTACCGGGGATCGAACTCGGGACCTTGCACTTGCGAGGCAGGCGCCGAAACTACTGAGCTAAATCCCCGGCCCTATATTCAGTTTTCATAAGCAAAGCAACCTTGGCTAGCTACTAGAAGTGAATTTTAAAACATCTGTTATGTATTGAAGAGTTCAAGCTTCAAAGCAACACCTTTGTTTTCTTATTTATGTATTTAAAAAAATTTTTAGTACGTATTTGCCATACATTTATCATAGGAAATTTATACCTGTAGATATCAATTCGGTTTTTTTCCCATTCCCCTCCCCTCCCTTGGTTTTTTGAGGCAGGCTTTCATTATGTAGCCCAGGCTGGCCTTGAATTCACAGCAATCCTCCTGCCTCAGCCTCCCAAGTGCTGGGATTATAGGTGTGCACCACCATGCCCAGCCACAACAATATTTTATAAACCATCTGTCATAGAAACCTTGATATCCCAAACAGCATCTCTAAAGTTTTCTTTGGAATATGAGAATATGTCCATTTCTGTGGAATATGAGATGGTCTTATTTATATTTTTCCTACCCTCTACCACTTAGTAATGTAGAGATAATGAATTTCTTGCTATATAAACTCCCACTCACTCAACTTGTTTATATGCCTTGCTACATGTAGGTTCCCCAATTGAAGAAAAGCTCTCTTTACCTATGTGTTAAGTCTATGAGAATCAAAAACAAACATCAACAGGATTTTGGTGAGGTTTTTTTGGTTTGTTTGTTTGTTTGTTTTTGAGACAGGGTCTTGCTATGCAGTCTAGGCCTTGAATTTACAATCCTCCTGTCTAAGCCTCCCCAGTGTTGGGATTACAAGCATGCGCTAGCACATCCAGCTGGATTTTGGTCTTAATAACCATTCAATCTAGTTAGAAAAACCAGCCTATTAAAAAAGAACAATATTCATTAACAAGAACCTTAATATAAGTACAATTAATAATAGGTAACCAGCAAGACCTTTAAAAATAAAAAAGTATAAAAAAAGTATAAGTAAAGAAGCTGAAGAAGTACATGACACGTAACAGGAAAAAGCATCAGATACAAAATAAAAGGTTGAAATGTACAAAGCTTACTGGAGAGTTGACCACAGTGAGAAACAGTATTGAAGAGAAGATAAACTTTTACGATATCATATATGGGTGGATGGGATAGGGAGTGCAGCTGTCAAGGTTAAGCCTAGATTTCATTTGCTAGTTAGTGGAGAGTCATCAATGGTTCTTATGATAATGAATAATAAATGGAAAGTAGTATTTTCAAACACTAACCACAAGTAAGGAACCAGCTATATTTGCTGCACTCCAAATATGATGAGAAGAAATGTGCTACAATATTGAAGGGAGCTATGAAAACAGGATGAATAGTGAGACAACCAAAGAAAACAATGTCAATTAGATAAAAACAGTGATGGAGCGGGGAGGGAGACAGGGAAGAAGGGAGAAAGAGAGGGTAAGAGATCATATCAAGCCAAAAGATTTTTATGTGCATTATGTTAAGGCCTGTGCATACAAAATTAAAAGCCCAAACCAGGTATGAAGCCAAAAGGTATTGTACAGTCAAGGTACAGATGCTAGATAAGGAGAAATAAAACTTATACAAATATATGATAATAGTAAATCTGCACCAAAACATCGTGTACATTATTTCACATTACTTTCCAGTTTGTCCTATATGGCAAACAATGACTGCTTTGAATATCTACATTGTAATCCAGAATCCCACAAATAATCAGTAAAAAGTTAGAAGGCATATATTTCTAAACCAGGAGAAGATAAATTATTAAATACAATGTTTGAAATCAAGACAAGGATATGTGTCTCAAAAAAAACTTTAATTTTTTCAAATTTCTAACTCATTCTTCAAAGCAAAGTCCCATCTTATGTCAGAATTCTGGTTCTCATCTTTTTAATTCTCTATATCATCATCATCATCATCATCATCATCATCATCATCTTAAATGAGTTGGATCTTGTTATGCTGTCCAAGCTAATCTTGACTTCCGGGATTCAAGTGATCCTACCACCTTAGTCTCCTCGATATATGCAAATGAGCCCAGCAGCTTATTATAATAACTGGAGGGAGGGGTTTTTTTGGGGGGGGCAGGTTGTTGTTTGTTTTGCACCTCTTGGGGATTGAACCCAGGACCTCATACAAATTCTCAAACATGCACCAGCAACAGTTAACACTTACAGTTTCAACTATAAACACTGGAAACTGCAAGTTATTATTTATTTTCTATGAATAACATGACAACTATTCATTCTTGCATAGGGAAGGAAAAGTAGATTAAAGGAGCAGGAATAAGCTATTTATTGCACACTCCAAATGCTCTGATTTCAAAGTGCAGTAAGCCCTAGTTTACAGGTGCACTTTAAAACTTTGGTCTTAATGTAGCTAAAGGTCCTTCCTATTTTGACAATAAAAACAATTTGAGTAAAAACAAAATCTAATTCATAACAGGACCTCAAGCTTATAATATTTATCTCTGCATTACATATAAAGTGTAGTTTTAAGTACTTTTCATAAGTTATACAGTGGAAGAAGAGCATTTTAATGTATTATATTTACTTAAAAATCAATCTGCCTTCTTTAATGATATGAGAGAACAATGCAAATTTTGAAACACATAGAAGAATAAATCATTCTGCTATCAAAATTCTGCTATCAAAATTCTGCTAAAAAGGATGTAGGTTTAAGTCTCTAACCTTGAAAGTTTGAAGTAAATGAAGAGAACTGTATCAATCAAATTTTAATTACTTTAAGTGGACATATTTATCAATCTGGAAAAACAAAATATTTTGTACACATATAAAAATGGAAATAATTAGTCTAGCCATGAAAACTGTCAATTAGTTGATATAAAAGCATAAAATGAATAGTATTACTGGACTTAATGGGTTGTACTTGTGTACAAAAGCAGTTTTAAAAGTCTTCAACCTTAATTTTTTCAGGAGAAATTCTATTATTTAAGATAAAGCCAAGGCCCTAAAATATCCAATTTATGTTACAGGTTAACTGTATTGTACCAGAATAGAGAGTAGAACTATGGGTAGCCAATAAAATTGGCTTTTGCTTTGTTTCTATCTCTTCTCTCTTTCCAGGGAAAAGATCTAAAACTAAATCTAAGCCAAAAGGAAGAAAACTATCATCTCTTTGACATATTCAAAAATTGATCTGGCTTTTCAAAAATCTTAAATACATGTGGCTGATTCTGAGGGACCAATCTAAAATTAAATAAATTATGAACTATTCAAGTATGACTTTTACACAACATAGCTGACTTATATGGATGCAATCAAGAAATGCTCTAAGTAAAAATAATTCCCAATCTTGAGACAAACATATTTACTATAGGAGGGAATAATAAAGTGATCAGTCAGGCTTTGAGAAGCCTTAAAACTCTTGTTCATTATTTTCTCCTAACTGGTAAGAGTTCATTTAAATTTTTTTAAAAATACTTTTAAAGGCTGGGGATTTAGCTCAGTGGTGCCACGCCTGCCTCACAAGTGCAAGGTCCTGAGTTCAATCCCCGGAACCAAAAAACAAACAAACAAACATTTAAGCCCTGAATCAAAAATAAAACATTGGGTAAGAAGGATGAGATACAGAGGAGGAAAAAAGACGCAGAAATAAAGACATGAAAAATGTTAAAACTGGAATTCATATTAGTGTAAGAGAAAGCAAAACAGCCTTTTGGTTATGACTGACATCACTTAACTGAAAAGAAGCACTACATTACAGTATTATATAATGTAATTCTTTTAAATGTACAGAACACTAGAAAATTCTGCTTAACAGTTACTGGTATTGTACTTATACTATAGATAATTAGATATCTGTACCATTAAGGAATCCATAAAGTCACTTAAAAGTTATGAATTATAACCCAGAGTCAACACATGTGGTTAATTATATTCAATTGCTCAAAGATTTTACATTTTTAGTTGCTGAAATACTATCAACTCTTTCCAAAAAAGTAGGCCAAAAAAGTAGCTTAGTGAGAACTAGCATTCATCTCAACAAGATTTTCACTTCTTATTTTATATTACATAATATATACTTTAAAAGTGTAAAAGGTAAATTTAATCAATGATATTTAGAGTTAGTTTTGAGATTCTGTCCTACTTCTAAAGTTGAGCTAGCTACTTTTGTTCTACTTACCCTTCCCAATAACTATCCCCCCAACACACATCGAACTCAGGACCTTGCGCTTGCCAGGCAGGTGCGGCGCCACTGAGCTACATCCCTGGCCCTATCCAATAACTATCTCATTAACTTTCCTAATTTCTAAAACATCATGTAGTCTTCCAACAGTAAAAAAATTCCTGTATAAACTGGCCTTGCCCTATCTTCCAGCCTTATAACCATCACTGTCCACAAATTCTCAGCTCAAATCAAACTCTTATACCCACTTATTAAGTCCTGAAAGTTCTTTGTGTATACTTTTTACTCTTTTTCCACTCCCATTCTTCTTTTTTTGAGCCTACATAAATTTCTTTCCTTTAATTTGCAGGTGTTGGGAATTCGATCCCAGCACTAAAGGAAGTAACTAAGACAATATCTTTGGTTTTTCTGATTAGAAAAGTAATACATGCTCATTTTATAATCCAAGTGATATGGACGTATCTAACAAAGTGAAAGTCTCTCATAACCCCAAACATCAGATAAAACCACAGGTTGGTTTGTATTCCTCTACCAAATAGACTGTTTGGTGAGTCTACATTTGCAAGATATATGATAAAACAGAAGCAACAGAAAACACTAAAATGTTAACAGCAGTTAACTCTGGACAGTGGGATCAGTGCTGATATTTTCTTCTTACAGGTCCTCTCCCATTCTTGGGCCTCAAAGATATATTTCCTTTCTTCCCATTATAAATTACATCCATCCTTAAATGCATAGTTTAATTTCCCCTCATCAACAAGATAATCCTGGAGGAACCCAGATCTAAAACATCTTCACAATCTTTGGTTTGTACAAGAGTGAGGGAATCCTTTGGAATAAATTATGATAAAAATTATGGTTAAATATATTACCCTAAATATGACTTCTGAGTAAAATGTGTTATCCTAAATATGCTCTCTGAGAAAATCCATTTTTATACCTTTCTATGTAGTAATATTATAAGGAGAAAAAAACAAAAAACTAGAATTCTGTCTTTACTACTAATACTGTAAGCAATGAATACAGGGGTCAGGGGAATTCCCTGCCATTCAAGAAAGAGACTAAACATCAAATCAGAGCTTTAACTTTTCTAATGTTTGTATCCATACTATACCCCCACTTTCAATCAAAATTGAGTGCTTCCATTTTTCATCTTCCACTTTCAAAAAGTTATGTACAGTATCTTTCATAGCCTTAATTAAATGTCACTGCAATGATAATTTCACAATGATGTCTTTTCTACTATACCTTCTGTTTGAACTGCTACGGTAATCTTTCTATTCTATTCAAATGACTTGTACAATGTACTTCAAGTGTTACAACATGTGATTCTAATCCTAGTTGGTTACCCAAGCTCAGGGATTATATCTTACATGTCTCTCCAATGCCTTGTTCTGAGCTAATATACAATTGGGTATAAGGAAAGGTAATGAGTAAAGGACTTGATGAATGTATGAATGAATGTTTTAAGTACTTATTAATACTCAGAATGTTTTTTATAAAAAACTGTTAGAGGGCTGGGGATTTAGCTCAGTGGTTCTGCCACCTGCCTCACAAGTGGAAGGACCTGAGTTCAATTCCCGGTACCAAAAAACAAACAAACCCCAAAACAAACAAACAGACAAACAAAATCGTTACAGAGGAACTACAGATTCTACATGAAGCAAAACATGTAACACATAGCAGCAAAGGATAAACTTCACAACACCCAATAAGATATTCAATAAGCATTTCAAAGAAAGCAATGCTAAGTCTAACAATAGACTGCAATATCAGGTATGAAAAGTTTGTTGTGTTTGATCTCTTTACCTCTGAACCTCTTAATTATTAGTGGTATATATCCTTTTAGATTATAAAATACCTATGTATGTAGATTTCCAAAGAAGCGGTCATATGACCATGCTCTTGCTCACCTGTTTGCTCATACTTTCTTTAAATGAGTAGCCATTATTTATAAGACCTAATTAATGGCTTGCAGAGAGAGACTAATGTCAGAAATAGACCAGCAGACTCTTGGGTTCTAGTTGTAAAAATGACATGAAATTGGCTACGTGGATGTAAAAAGAATTAAGAAGTGTTATGTACACATAACCAACTCCCCACAATGAATGTAATCATTATGTACTGCAAACACATACTAATAAAAATTAAATTAAAAAGAAAGTGGCCATAATATAAAAATGAGAAAAAATGAAATGTGGACAGTTAATTGGAAGTGTATAAAAGTTAAAAGACACAAATCTTAAGAGATAAAATTTAACAAATGTTTGCTGAAAGTTAAGAAAAAAATATTTCAAGGGCACTGAGTATAAACTCTCGAAATTTTTTTTTATAATGGCTAATTAATGGTGCCAGCATCTGGAAGGCAAATTTCAGAGATCAGAAAAAGCTGGAGCACTCACTGAAGAGCAACAGCCATGGCTTTATACCACCCATGGTGATAGGTCTCAATAAAGGCCACAAGGTAACCAAGAACATGAGCAAGCCCAGACACAACCATCACCACAGGCATCTCACCATGTTACTGAGTCTGTGATCTAAGAAGGTTGGCTTTGCCCTGTATGAACAGTATGCCAGGAGTGCTCAAGGTCCCCAAGAACAAATAGGCCCTCAACTACACAAGAAAAAGGAGACACACATCCATGCCAACAAGAAGCAAGAGGAACTGAGCAATGCCCTAGCTACCATGAGGAAAGCAGCTGCCAAGAAGTTCTTAGCCCCCTTTCCCTTCTGTGTACAAAATAGAACCTTTATAGGAAAAAAAAGTGAGTAAGATCAGTTTCTGCTCTCAAAGGTGTTTATAATCTAATAGACAAAACAGATCAACATGTAATAAATATAAGAAAATACAAACAGCGTGAAGGGGAGTAGGGTAGGAAACAATATTAAATTTACTAGAAAAAGCCTCAAGGTTTCAAATTGGAATACTAATGTTACATAGATGCCTTTTAAAGTTTAGATTCAAGTTCGTGTAGAAGTTTTGATGGAAGTATAAATTACTTAGTCCCATATTTAAGTGTGCTGATACTGTGAAGAGATAAAATATTGCCTCATTAGATTTTGAAACTGGTGTTTAAATGCTTGAAAAATGTAAACATGTGACAGGTATTAATCAGTCAAGTAAATGGCTGGCTATTAATTTTTAAACAACTATTTTATATCCTTTATTCACAATATCAATGGATTCTCTTACCTGGCTTTCTAGATACAGAAAGGGGTACAAAAGGAATGTAAAAAGGAGGAATCACCAAGAACATCTGGTATATTATAGACTAGGAAAATGACAGTTCGAGTAACTCCACATTACACAACAGGGATCACATTCTTGGGCCCAAATGAAAAGTACTGCAAAAGTAGATGTTTGAGAACCAGATAATATACTTCACAAAATAATTACACCCTTAAATACAATAACCTATAGTTTTTAAATGAAACCAGAAACATGGAAGGAAGGATAAAGCCTAGAGAGATTAAGGATGGACAAGCAAACATCTTCTTTGAAAGAAGAGTAAGACAGGTCATTTGCCATCCACAGGAGTCTTCCAACACAAATCACCCTACTTGCCCCAACAAAACTTGAGTATCAACTACCGGATGGATTTCTAGAACACCTACAGCAATCCTAAAGTCCTTGTCAGCCCACAAGAGCTGGCCATCATCAATAGTTAAGCCAGAGCAAACAATCACCACCAGGTGGTGCCAAATCAAAGCCAGTACCAGGATGGATTTGGATGGGCCTGGACCTTGTGACATCCCCTCCTTCTCACCCTCCAATCCCTAAAGGAGCTAGCTGTGCAGATTCTCTCATTTATTTCATTCTAGAAGAAAATAAGTAATCCAATATTTTATGCAATTGAAACTTCTGGACCCCTGTAGCACATTATAGTAGAGAAGGGGTGCTTACTGTACCACATTCTTTCCAGGGAGGGGCAGTACAACTGAGCTTATTGCAAATGAATATATTTAAAAATATTTTTTCTTTATGCCATTTCATTAATATAAACTTAGGTAAGGTCTTAAAAATAATCAGGAAATCATCAATAAGGATACAGTATACATAAAGTTCTGGTATAATCAAGACTTCAAATACTGTAGTTAAATATGCATACAATTTATGCTGTAAGGCTTTCCCACTTGGCTATCGTAACAACCATTATCTTCACTCCATTATCTTCAACAGATGTGAAAAAATATAGTATCTCTGATCCCTTTGAAAAAAGTTATATGATCCCATTAACTCTTTCTGTCTACAAAGCATAAAACAAGGGAACTATAGTAATAAAGTGAGACAGATCTCCCTACCCACCCCCATGTATAATTTTTTTAGAAAGGAAGTTTCTCTAAATTCTTTTAAGAGTCACCTCAAATTTTCCAGTCAAAGACTTCATGGCAAACTTACTGCCCTCCATTTCCATCCTATCACCCCCACCACAAGATTTTTAGTACTGCTTATATGTTATACCTGTCAAAATCTGATGACTGTATGTTATGTATTCATCTGAACAGAACCACTACACTTAGTTACAGGCTATCATCAACCAATTCATTCTCTTGCTAAAATCAAGTCATCCAATTACTCCTTGACTAATCAAGGCTGTTTTGCCTTTTTCTTTTTTCAAAAGGTACTCAACAGCATAAACAGTTCACTTACAAGAAATGGAAAGGGGCTAATCAGCAGAATTATTGTTTTGCTGCTACAATTTGCAGTATTTAAATTTAGTTGCTGATTGGACTGAAAGTTTTATGATATAGCATATGAAACTAGTTTAATAAAACTGATGCTGTGTTGCTGTATTGTCTTGCCATGGCTATATGGGTCTGTGTTGTAGGAAAGATGACTGACTACTTTCTTTAAAATAAGGATATTTAAAGATAAGTTTTAGTGTACTTTCTTATACAGGTTTTATAAACAAAGACACCTCTTAATTCATGAACATTATTTTTAAAGTTAGCAACTGTGTGCACACCTATGCGCATTTGTTATTTGTATATAAAAACCAAAATCACTTGGATTTTTATATTTACATTTATTTTGACTTCTAAGCAACAATAAAATATGAGCTATTATTCAGTTTAAGAAAATAAGGCTTATCTAAAACAAGTACATGTTTTAAAAATATGCTGCCCCATGTATAATAAACAGCGAACATTATCCTTTTTTGGGGGGAAGGGGGACTCACTATGTAGTCTAGGCTGGCCTTGAACTTGTGATCTTCCTGCCTTAGCCTCCCAAGTGCTGGGATTACGGAGGTGCGGCACCATGGCTGGCCTTGAGCATTACACTTCTAAAATGGGTAATGTTTCCATAGCAAGTATGTTAGATGCACATAAACTACAAAACGAAGTTATTATCCATCAGTATTGCTACTCTTATCTACATAAAATCTCTGAGAGTCGAAGAGAATGACTACAGCACTAAACTAAAACCCTGCATTATTTTAATGTTTATATTTATTATAAAAATTTAAAGAAAGTTTTATACATGAAACCTTGATGGAAATCTTCAGAAAATTTTGAAAAGAGATGGAGTGCAATCTTTATGATTCACTTTATTAAACACAGAGATACATTAACCAAAATGATCAATTTTGTTTTGTAGAAAGAAGTAAAATTACTTTTTATAAAATTAGAAAATGCTATTATATTAAAATGACTATTTTAGCTTTTTAAAATTTTAACCATAAACAAATTCTTTATATATCAAAACAATGTTATACACAAATCACCAAGCAGAACATATATCATAGAAAGGAAAACACCAATAACAGATACAGTGTTAAAACAATTTCAGTCTTTTATATATATGTATATACAAATGATATTGCATATAAGTACCCATAGATTCATACATTGCACACTAAGACCTATCTAGAAATTAATTCTATACATAATTATAAAACTGTATTTCCACTTTTCAGGAAAGTCTTAATTTCACAAATACATTACCAAGGCATATAAATGCCAGTACATTTCAAATGAATTATGCATAAATTCAAATAAATGCTATTATTTTAATTTTTTAAAAAGGTCTGATCTGGTTATCCATGGTGAAATTCAATAAAGAAAATAAATTAAAAACAAAATAAATTAACAACAGAACACTAATATTCTTTAACGATGAACATTTTTCAGAGTAGGCACACCTGCCAATATATTAAAAATAAGTAAAATCAACTACAAAAGTGATAAATCAAATGCCATAGTAGACTTGACTTCTCGAGACAGCATTTTCAGCAGTCTTTTGTGGCTTTGTTTGGAGCCATAGTCCTTTAAGTTTTGTCTTCATAAAGCCCTAACTAGTTGTAATCATTTGCAGCCTAATTGTGGACATTTATCTGCTTTTCTTATGCATAGAACATAGCTATTAAAGCTGAATGGTGATGGTGTGAAGTATAGGTTAAATTGGGTGAAATTAAAGCAAATTACTCTGGGATGTGGAAATCTGAAAATAGAAACCACCAATGATTTGCAACCCTCTTGATGATCAGCTTCACAGAACCCTAAACGACAAGAAAACTTACATATTTTAAAGTTAACTAGGTTTTTAAAAATAATATGTATAAATGTATTTTTAACTACATGCAATGCTTAGTAGTGGTGAAAAGATTGTTTAATTCAGCTGCAAAGTTAAAATGATCTCAGGTTTCTATTTCAAATAGTGTGATTCATTTTCAAAATAAGATTTCCTTTCCTTCATACGAATTTTTACCTATAATAATACATCTGATTATATCAAATACAGTATCATACTATTTGGCTAAGTTTTAACTTGAATAAAAGTATTAATACTGAAGACAATATACAATTGGTTATAGTAATAAAAGCAAGTTAAAAATGTAAACATAAATGTATTATATCTATATACCTATTTATACATACACCATAAATAAATCTTCATGTGACCAGCATAAAGAAATAAAAGAGGTCTAGTAATACATGTACAACATTAAAATATAAGAATTTTGTTTTCAATCATCTAAAGTCTTACTGCTTCATTTACAAATTTGGATAGATAATAAAAACATATCCATTTGTACCATGCATATTTTCTTAAGACAACCAAATAAAGTAGTATAGATATTTTACATGGCCACAATTTAGACCAGCTAACTTGAAAGCAGAAAAAAATTTTTTAGCAATGAAACAAGTACCTTTCTTTCTTTTACTGACAGCTATGTAAAAAGCATATTTAGGTGTCTAGGGAGAGACAAAATTATATAGAATAGCCCATATTTTCAAAGAGTTTACAGTTAGTTAGAGAAATAAGATAAGCACGTGTAACCAAAATGGCAGTATAAAATGGTATCTACATAAAAAGGGCTCCTGATCTCAGAGAAAGGAAAAAAGGGGCAAAGGGAGGATGAAAGGAAGGAGTTGACAGAAGATATGGCTGCTAAAGGAGAAAACTTTGCTAGAGGTAATCAAAGACAAAGGTGGAACACAGAAAGTACAAATTTTAAAGTTAACTAAATGTTTTAAATATAGGTATAAATAAAATTTTAACTACATAGAATGCTTAGTAGTGGTGGAAAGACTTTTTAACTCAGCTGCAATGTTAAAACAAACTCACGTTTCTATTTTATGAACTAGAAAACACACTAATGCTTGACCACGAAGATCAGCAA
The DNA here is from genome assembly GCF_053883595.1 of Heterocephalus glaber. Lineage (NCBI taxonomy): Eukaryota > Metazoa > Chordata > Mammalia > Rodentia > Bathyergidae > Heterocephalus > Heterocephalus glaber. Next base: position 53,623,677 of record NW_028258143.1, read on the forward strand.
GTATCAGGGAGAAAATTGCATTGCCAAAAGGGCATGATGTTTTACAAGAGACAGTAACAAAACCAAATGCAATGATTCTCAAGCCGTGATACATCTAATTTCTTATGGGTATATCATGGTTAAAGGTGATATGACAGAGATGTAGTCTTCTGGAATATTAGCAATATCTCTAGACGTTAGATGTTCCTTTTTCCTTGCTTATGAAGGTACTGCTTCCTTTATAATAAGTGTAAGCTTAATATTCATTATCTTTATGTTTTACAGCTAGCATAGTAAAAAAAAAAAACCTCAATATTCACTATAATATTTAGCTACTGGTAGATTTCCATTTCTGAATATTTTTAATCCACAGTAATAATATATACTTCTGAAGAACATTAAGTTAGAAATTTAATAAAATGCATGCAATCATTTTCTATTTATACAAGTAGGCGCCTCTCTACCCACAAGAGTATGGAACCCAAAATCTTAGGGTTACGATGGGTATAAGAATAATCAAGAACTGCTGCTCTTGGGGCTGGGGATTTAGCTCAGTGGTTCCACCGCTTGCATCGCAAGCCCAAGGTCCCGAGTTCAATCGCCGGTACCAAAAAACAAACAAACCTGCTGCTCTTAAAGGAAGACACTGGAGGAAGAAGAAACTACATACAACAGTGTTCTCAAAAACACTTCAGGGTGCAGAAGATTCCAAGTCCTCTCCTTGATTCTGGATTATGAGGGTATTACTTGAGATTCCACATTTTCAACAAAACACATAATTTAACAAAACATGTACCTGTGGCAGTTTCAGGTTATCAGAAGAGAGCACCAGGAACAATTTATTACTAAGATCAGTTATGTTGTGGTAGTAAAACAATGAAGCAAAAACAGAATAAAACGTACTTCCAGAAAAGACGAACAGAAGTTGATGATGGTTTACAGAAATAAAATAAATCAGCTACTTAGAAAGCTATGAAAAAATGTTATTTTTTTAAAAAATCTTGAGGTACAGAGCTATATTATTTAACCAAATAAAGACTTTTTATAACAAAACATTTAAAACATAGTACTTATTTAATAAGGTCATCTTTTCCCAAAATAAACTAGCTTAGAATTAGCACTAGCCAATTTAGAGATCTGAAAGACTAAAAGACCACTCTGCTTTATGTTTGGTGATCCTATAAGAAATGTATCAGTTTTATTTTCATGAACAATAAATTTCACCACACATTTAATACTTCACATATTGAATGAAGAAACATTTTTATTATAATTCTGATCAGGAAATTTCATCAGAATTATACTACTTTCACTCTCATAATATGAAGTTTTAAACTAGTATTATGAAGTATAACAAGAAAGATGGCATTTCCCAGTCAAGAATTAAACTAGTTCTTAAATTTTTTTAAAACTTTAGGCATTTTTCCCCTTTCCACAGAATCACAAATCACTGTGTTTAAGTTTGACACTGATAAGTACAGATTTGTTGTCAATTCCTCAATATCTGTCCTCATTTAGGCAGCTCCCCACCATGCCACTATTTCTTAGGAATTAAGGTGGTTTCAGGTTAGATGACTACCTGCTCACAGCGACCAGTCAAGGATTGGGTATGCGAGCTAAGCTGATCAAAGTGGAGTAAATTTAAAAAAAAAAAAAAAAAAATTAGGACAAAGTCACTCTTCCAACACATATGAACTAAAAATCATGTGGCCAGAGAGGCACTCAAAGACATTTCTGGATCATGAGAGTAACTAGCATTAAAATAAATCTAGTCAAGGCAGAGAGTAAAAAAAAAAGAAATTAAGTCCTTAGGGGCATTTCTAAGTCAATGGATCAAGTACTGCCTGAAATCATGTATCTTGTCTTTTTGGTAATCCAAGTTAATAGACTACCTTTATTTTTTAAGTCATTTTGAATGGGAAGTTTACTGTACCCTGAAGTATACCAATTCATACATTAAGCTTCCTACACTGTAATAATGGGTGCCTACTATCCCATATTTTAAAACAGGATACAGGATAATGAGGATGGAATGCATGAAGATACATTCAAGGCACAAAGAGTAAATCTGTGGAAAAAAATACAACCAATTGTTATAATGAGTGACTGAAAGGGTATATTCTTTTCATTATCTAGCAAATGATTTATTATTCATAGCTTAAATGTCACCTTACACTCATGAGAAGATAACATTTGATAAATTTTTTTATCTACCTGATAAAACATTTTATTTTTGACCTATAGGAAATTTGAATTCATAAACTAAAAGCAAGCTAATTCATTTAAAAGTGGGACCTAAATTTACCTTCTTCAAGGCAGAAAAATATAACAAAGCATCTGAGAAGAAGACACAACAGAGGAGTAGGAAGCCCTCTGGGAACATAACTGTGGGAGTGGCAATACTGGTTCCATACATCTGGGAAACAAGATCTGAACATGAACCAGGGAACTCTCAACAACTATAAAAGATTGGCAGCCAATTCCAACTCTTGGGATATACGGCATTACAGGTCTAGCTCCAATGGGGTCGTGATCCCCAAGAGGAAAATTGCTTATGCTGCTACTGTTCCAAAGTGATAAAGTGGTTCTTTTATCATTTTGCTAACTACTGCCATCTATGTAGTTTTAAATATCTACAAAATTCTATTATGTAATAATACAGATTACTACAAAATTTCTGTTGGTGAATATCACCAATATTACCTATAAATTAGAGGTATAATGATGCAGTAAAATGTATTTTCTTGTACTATTAATTTATTCAGCTACTACTATAACTTATGGTCCCAAATTACCATGCTAAGATTTTAACTTAAATCTTTATAATGGGACAATATTTTAAACTTGTTCTTCCCCCTCCTTTAACTCAATTTAAAATCCTTAAAAGGCCCGAGGTATGTAGCCCTATGACAGAACAGTTGCCTCGTAGGTATTAGGCCCTGGGATCAATCCTCACCACTGCAAAAACAACAAAAGTTATTATAATACAGGTTGAGCATCCCTAATCTGAAAATCTGAAATGTGAAATATTTTTAGTGTCATGCTCAAGAAGTTTCAAATTTTGGAACATTGCAGATTGTATACTTTTGGTACTAGTCATACTCAACTGGTAAAATAAATACAAATATTTAAAAAAAAAAACCCTCCAAAATCTGAAACTTATGTTCCAAACATTTCAGACAAGGAATACTGAACTTGTAGGGTCATAATAATTTTTATGTAAGACAAATATTAACCCACATTAAAAGGAATCATCAAACTTTAAAGAAATCTTGAATAAAGTAAAAAAGAAAAAGAATCTAGAAGTCAATACAATATTTAACTGATGCCCAGCAACAACAACAAAAAAGTCTTCCATTAGGCTGTCAGTAAATAAACTAGTTAAATGCCCAAGTGCCCATGAAGTGGAAACTGGATAAAGATGTGGTTTTTTAATAAAATGGAGTACTACTCAGCCATAAAGAATGAGAAACTAGAGACATTTATAGCTAAATGGATGCATATTGAGTCCATACTCTTAAGTGAAATAAATAGGACACACATATATAAATACCGAATAGTTTCTCTAGTGTGAGAAACTGAAAGTGTAAATAAGGATTAAAACAATTAAAACGAATAATTGATAATTTGAAATAGGAAAAAATGGTCCAAAGGGGTAGGGGAAGTGGGAGGGGAAGGGGAAAGGAAAAGTTATGAGAAAAGAAAAAAAATGGAAACAAAGTCTATGTAAATAGGGAAGGGTGGAGGGAGTGAAGGGCGCACAGGTAATGGGGAAAAAATAAGAACCAAGATACATCATGTACAGGTACAAGCACCCAATGATAAATGTAAACGTATTGTATACCTAAAATTTACCAATAAAAGAATTTAAGCAACAAAAAAGAATAGATACAAATACAAAATAAATTATTAAAATAAAAAAGAAATAGGGCCAGGGATTTAGCTCAGTGGTTCCGCCGCCTGCTTTGCAAGCGCAAAGTCCCGAGTTCAATCCCCGGTACCACCCCCAAAATTAATTAATTAATTAAATTAATCACTAACATATTGCTGAATCATTTACATCTTCTTTAATTCACTCCCAAAGGCTGTATATGTACCTCTAGCACAAGTAATTAAGAAATGTAGTCATTACAATTATCAGTTATTCATTTAACCAAATTTATTATATAATAATTAAAGTATGATAATATATTAATACTAAATATAAAATACTATATACTAATCATTAAGATTACATTTTGGTAGTAAGTCGAACTTAACTACAATTTTCAAATGTCTTTCTTTTAAAGTTCAAATCCTAGTTTGCACACTATCACTATAAAGTATGTACTGACGTATACATATGTATAAATATGATTAAAAATTATATTCCAGTTTTGATTTGTCACTCACTTATTACGTAGCCTAAAATTCCACCAACAGACTTCTGTTCTCAGTAAAAGCATAGTAAGATCCTGCTAGAAAACTACCACTTCGCACTGTAGTAGGAAAAAAACAACATAAAATATGGACACATTATGGATAGCAGCTACCTAAAGACACTGGAAAGCAAAGGGAATCAGATTGGTTGACAGTCCATGCTCAGAGGAAGGGAGCTACATCAAGTAAATTCCTCATTTTAAGACTTTGAACAGGGGGCCAGTGTTGGCAGCACAGTTCAAGAAGCAGATAAATCAGTCTTTCTGGCCTGGAAAACCTGAAAACTAAAGCCACATAAACTATGACAATGCAAGAGTTCAAAGGGAAGGAAAAGAGCCAGGAAAAAATAAAGGGTATCCCCAAAGTTAGTATTCACCTCATCCACTCATACCAGAACCATGCATGCAGAGGGCAGACTCAAAGACCAGGTAAAGGAGGAATATCTGAAGTGAGACTGGAGCCTCAACTTAAGAAATGGAATTGGCAGTTTAAGTCCAATTGGCTATAAATACAATGGAAATAACACATATAAAAACAATGGAATCCAGAATCATCACAAAAACATTCCCAATGTTCTGTACCAAAACCAAACAAACAAAAACAAACAAGTATATTGTTAAGAGAAAAATCAAGTAAAAATTAACTTGAGAGGATCTGCATATTTAAGTAGCTGGAAAAAAATTTAATTTCCCATTAAAACTATCTTCAGGGCTCGGGATTTAGCTCAGTGGTTCCAGCACCTGCCTCAAAAGCGAAAGGTCCCAAGTTAGATCCCCGGTATCCAAAAAAAACCAACCAAACAAACAAAAAAACCCAAAATTATCTTCAATAAACAGATCATATATCAGGTACACGAGCTTAAACATCACATGGTTTCTCTTATATGGGAAACCAAAAGTACAAATAATTCAAAGAGCAAAGTAAAAGAAAGATAATAGAAAACAGGGAGGTAGATATTTTACAAATGGAGAGGGGACGAAGTGATAGAAGGAGGGGGTAGGAGAAGAGAGGCAGGGGAAGCAAAAAGAATTAAGATGTATTATGCACGTGTACCAACTCCCCATTATGTAAAGCAAACTATACTAATAAAAACTTTTAAAATAAAAAAATCATGTATATAACAAAAATATAGGCATTCCTAGTAGAAAAATAGAAATAATAGAAGGAAAAGGAAAGGAGAAGGGAGAAGGACTGATAAAATATCTTTAAAAAAAGAAAAACTATATGAACATAATAGCCAAATTGAGATAACTAAGAAAAGAGTGTTAACTAGAAGATGAATCAATAGAAATTAGAGTTTGAACAACACAAAGAAATAAGATTGAGCAAAATGTACAGAGCCTCTTACGACTGAGACCTAAAATGTCCCCTAAAGTCTTCCGTGTTTGGAAGGTGAATGGACCATGGGGGCACTATACTCATCAGTGGATTTGTTCATTGCTGGGTTCAGTAGTCCATGTACTATTACTAGGTGGGACATGGCTGAAGGAGTAGGTCACTGGGGGCATGATTTAAAGGGTGTGTTCTTGTACCCCAGTCCTCCTTTTCTTCTCTGCCCTCCTCTGTTTCCTGGCTACCACAAATTAAGCAGCTTTCCTTTCTCACTGCCTTCTACCATGCCATTTCTACATTGAAGCCAGCCAACCATGGACTGAATCCATCGGAACACATGAGCCAAAATGAACTTAAACATTGTGGATGTCAGGTATCATGATGAGAAGGTGAATAATACAAAGCCTCAGGGACCTATTAGATATATAAAATGGTCTGACATGTATATAATTAGACTCGTAGAAGGACAGAGGAAAGAGTTTCAGTAGAAAAAAAATTTAAAGAATTAACATGTATACAGTTAAGTTCAGTGATTACCAAGAAATAAAAGTCCATGGTAGGACACACCCAATGGCAGACAAAGAATAGCAATGGCATGTCACAAATGTCAAAGGTAAAGAGCAAATTTTGAAAGCAGCAAGAGAAAAGTGTTTTTGTTAATAGCTGATTTCTTATCATAAATTAAGAAGGCCAGAAAAGTGTAACATTTAAAATTCAGGGGAAAAAATACTGTCCATAGAAATACTGTTAACAATGAATCTCTGATATGAGAAACAGAAATGGACAGATATGTCCTCAATGTGCATCCATTTAGCTATAACTATAAATGTCTCTAATTTATCATTCTTTATGGCTAAGTAGTACTCCATTTTATTTAAAAAAACCACATTTTCTTTTTTTTTTTTTTTGGTACCGGGGATTGAACTCAGGACCTTGTGCTTGTGAGGCAGGCACTGGAAATGATGTGCTCTTTTTTTTTTTTTTTTTTGGTACCAGGGATCGAACTTGGGTCCTTGCACTTGCAAGGCAAGTGACGGAACCACTGAGCTAAATCCCCAGCCCCACATTTTCTTTATCCAGTCTCCAGCTGATGGGCACTTGGGCTGTTTCCAAGCTTTAGCTATTACAAACTGTGCCACTATAAATATGCATGTGCATATATCACTGTGGTATGATTCTTTTAATTCTTTTGGGAAGATATATAGCAGTGGAATAGCTGGGTCAAATGGGACCTCTAATCCCAGCTAAATGGATGCACATTGAGGGCATACTCTTAAGTGAAATAACTAGGACACATGTGTAACTACCAAATAGTTTCTCTGGTATATATAGGATTAAAATAGGTATATATAAGGTATATATATATAAAGTATATATAAGGATTAAAATGAATAACTGATAATGTGAAATAGGAAGAAAAGGTCCAAAGGGATAGGGGAAGTGGGAGGGGTAGGGGAAAGGAAAGAAGGGAAAGGAAAAAATATGAGATAAGAAATAAATGGAAACAAAGCCTTTGCAAATAGGGAGGGGTGGAGGGGTTGAAGAGAGAGCAGGGGAATGGAGAAAAATAAGAACAAAGATACATCATGTAAAGGTACAAGTTCCCAATGATGAATGTAAATGTACTGTATACCAAAAATGTATCAATAAAAGAACTTAAGAGGAAAAGAAAAAAGAATGAATCTAAAAAAACACAATTTCAGAAGGAAACTAAGAGAATTCATGGCCAACAGCTGTGCATTATAATGAATGCTAAATAAAGATTTTCAAATTTAGGAGAATTTTGATAGAGAGAAGCTAAGCTTCCAAGAAAGAATGAAAAAGTATCAAAAATGACAGATAATCTGTGTAAAGACAAATGAGTACTTGTGAGATTTTCTTTCCTCTTAGTTTCATCATAACACAAATTATATTTAAAGCAAAAGTTGTTTATAAAATGTACCAAAAGCCACTAAATCGTACATTTTAAATGGTTAGTTTTATATAATGTAATTTTGATCTCAATTTTTAAATTGTAAGGCTTATAATATACATATCGCATACCACAACAATAGCATAAAGGATATGAAGAGAAATTGGACTTGTAAGAAAAACTGCAAGCTTTCTTGCAACTGTACACGAAGTGATACAATATAAACTGTTCATTAACTGTGAAAGAGTTAAGGACAGATGGGTACAATGGGCATACCAGTAATCCCAGACAAAATCACAAAGAAAATCATAGAACTAATAATTCCTCAAGCCTTAAAAAAAATGTTTACCACATCAAATCCAAAATTATGTAAAAAGATTCTTTATCATGACACAATGAGTTTACCTTGAGAATACAAGTAATTTTCATACAAAATTCAGTCTATGCAATCTATTTAATAAAATAACAACAAAAACAAGGGCCGTATCACCATTTCAAATGGATGAAACAAATGCAACTGATTAAAATTCAACATTCATTCAGGATAAAACCCCTGAACAGACTAGGAATAGAACTACTACAAACTAGTTGAGTACAATCTAAAGTATCTGATGAGAGCACTTATAATAGAAAATGATATATTTTAGAAGTAAATTTAATAAAATACGTATAATATCTGTACTCTATACAATATCATAGAGAATATACCTAAATAAGAGATTTACCATTGGTGGTATCCATTGGTAGTTTTGGCTTTTTTTTTTTTTTGTACCGGGGATCAAACTCGGGACCTTGTGCTTGCGAGGCAGACGCCAGAACCACTGAGCTAAATCCCCAGCCTCCATTAGTAGTTTTAATGCAAAGTCAAGAATCAATGAAATTCTAGTAGGCTTTTTCTTGAAGGAAGGAACAAAGAAAAAATGACAAGCTAGTTTATAAAATGTAAGAAATTTAGAAGACCTAGAAGAGCTAAAACTATCTTGGAAACAAAAAACAAAAAACGAGTTAGAAGCCTCTTTCCTATCTGATTTCAAAAATTCTTATTAAATGTACAGTAATCAAGACAATGGCACTGGCAGATTAGACAAATTGATTCACGGAACAAAACAGAGTCTAGAGATGGACCCACACTTGACATCTTAAAATGGTCAGCTGATTTATGACAAGGTGCCAAGTTAATTCAATGACAAAAAGATATTCTTCCCAACAAATGATTCTAGAACAAATATCTATATAGAAAAATTAGCTCCTTACTTCATGCCATATGCAAAATTAACTAGAAATGGATGACAAATCTAAATAAATGCTTTTAGCTAAAATTATTAAATTTTAATAAAAGAAATGGCACAAATCAGAGAAAAAATTAAACTGAACATCCTAATGAAAAACTTTGTTCTTTGAACAAGACACAATAAAGAAAACAAAAAGATAAGTCACAGACTGGCAGAGACTTAGAAAACATATTTGACAAAATACTTGGATCTATAACATATTAACAATTTTTCCAGGTCAAGATAAGACAAACAATAAAAAATGGGCAAAATATTTAAACAGATACTTCACCAAAGAAAATATATAGATGATAAATAGAAACATGAACAAATATACTAATCACTTGCAAAGAGAAATTAAAGGTACAGTGAATGTTCTCCAAAATGTCTGAAGTTGACATGACTGACAATATGAAGTGATAGAGAGGCTGTGGAGGAACTGGAATTCATATATTTCTGTGAGAACTGAAAATGTTATAGTTACTTTGGAAAGTTGTGTGGCAGCATCTTATAAAGCTAAATACAAACTCATCACATGCTTTAGTAAACCCACCTCCAGAAAGAAATAGAAACATGTCTACACAAACACTTGTACGTAGATGCTCATAACAGCAAAACCTGAAAACAATTCAAATATCTACCAACTCAAATGGATAAGCAAATTGTGACATATCCATATATTAAAGTACACAAAGTACTATGCAGAAACAAAATAGTAATGCACATAGTATAAAGGAAGTTCAAAAACTATACTAGGCAAAGAAAGTCAGACAAAAAAACTATACAATATATCATACATGAAATTCTAAAAGCAATGAAACTACAATGATAGTAGATTAAAAACTACATACTATATGATATTACATGAAATCCTAAAAATAAACTGTAATGATAGAAAACAGATTGGTAATTCCTTGAGGATAAGGGTTGGGGAACAGGATCAACAAATAGCAAAAGAATATGAGTAAACATTTTATGATGATGAAAACATGTTTTTGATTGTGATAATGGATACATACTATATACATCAAACTGAACACTAAAAAATCTGTGATTTTGTTTTATATACACATATAAAACCTTAATAATGTGTGGAGAAAACATTGAGAAATCTGATATACAAATTATCTTCAATAAAGTTTCATTCTTGGCTACTGAAGCTCAACATTATGGACCCTTAAATGAACTAAGATTGAGTTTCATCTATTTTGAAATCTTAATATGAGAGAACAGCAGTTTATAATGATTGGTGTCAACACAATTCCAAAATTACTCTGTTCTCAAATTTCTAGAAATAAAAGTGAATATTGGTTTTAAAGTTTAATGAAACAGCCAAAAAAATCAACTTAAAATACTTTTGTGACAAATATATATAATGAAAAATAATTTGTGGGAGATGATTTCATTATAGAGACATTAATTACACTGTATTCTCAATGATATGGGAACCATCCTAGACTCTTTCTCAGAGATCCTGTCCTGCTATAAGAATGCTTTTGACATAGTATTTAGACCTGGACATTAAAAGCTGAACATTTTACCATGATATAAAGCCTGAACTTAGATAAAGAGCTTCTTATCATAAAAGTTTATTTGGGGGAGGTAGATTAAAACAAAGGAAGCAAAGCAAGTATCTACAAAAACTTTTATTTCCAAAAGGAACCATTTTATTTTGATGTCAAATTCTGCAATGCAAAATTTTGTTCTCAAGTGATTTCCTCAATAAAGCAGTTCATTTCTGAGCTATTTAGTTTGCTGTATTTTTACAAGCACCAGGCTGAGCAAACCATGATTGAGAGAAGCCATCTTATGCACAGTGCTGTTGTCCCACATCATTCAGAACAAACCTTTTTAGATCGTTAACTACCACAGGAGTGCTGATTACACAGGCACCAGCAATTTCCTAACCAATGACCACCTGAACAATGATGTGTTCAGCTTCTCAGACCCTGCAGCCTTTCAAAGGTGAATCATTTCACAGTTTGGAACTAGATCTCCATAGCAACTTCCCTTTGAGGGTTTTAGAATCACCATCCAGTAATTCTATGATCATCAAGCTCAACCATTCCCAATGGTTCTTTTCACAGCAGATGGAAAAGGAAGCCTTGAAATTTTACAGTCTATTTCAAGCAATTCATCTGGCAGCCTATTAGAATTCAAAATATTTCGACCTTCAATCACAAAGCATGTTATCTGAAGCTGTGGTGATCTCAAGTCAAGACAAGCAGACGTTTTAGTCTAATCATCCATGATGAGAAGAGACTGACAAAAACTCTTAATTCAACCACCATCAAAATGCTTATTTTAACCGCATGAAAGTCTTTCAACAGGCAATGAAAACACACCATGTACCATTTTATCACAACCTTCTGTTCAAGGAAAATATGAATTCTGAATATTGACATGGATCTCTGCACTTCTTAGACTGCTTGGAACAAATATGTTTCATAAAAGTTAGCATAAATCCAATTTAAGAGCACTATTATTCTCTGCTGCAAAAGCCAAAAGCCATAAGCAAATGGCAGTGGTCTTCTGATAAAGTGACTCAGTTTAATAAATCAAGTACATTTGGATTACTTAAATTTTTTCAGGAACACCGTAACATAACCAATCAGAAAATTAACACCAACTCCTCAGGAAATTACTATCAACTAAAACAGAAAGTTATATCATTAAAAAAAATCTTAACTTACAAAAAGTTGTTGACTTTGTTCAGCTAACTGTCTAATAATTTCAAAAATACTAACTTTCCTATTTTAAAAATATTAGATTTAACCACATTAAAAAGATATACATTTTTAATTGATACTAACAAAAGTTATTATGTATCCAAACCCTTTTATACTTGAAAGCTCAACTGTATTTTCAGTTTACTGAAAATTAAATAATTTTAAATAATTCTGTGTTTACTGTATTAGCCAAATATAGATATTTCAGTATTTATTATAGATATTTACTGGTATATTAGCAGCCTGTCCAAAATGTGTTTAAACTTGCTTTGTAATTACTAGTTAATTCAAAAGTTTTCCATAAAGAACCAAACCAACTTTAGCAATACACCAAACGAAAATAAACAGTTAAAACAAGATAATTTTAATTTACAAATCCACCTCTTCCCAAACAGGAATACTAAATAAATACCAGTCCAAAACCTCAGTGCTTTAAAAAATAATATATAAATTTAATTATCCCGTGAGATTAAAGAAATAGAATGACTATTTCCTTAACACAAACACATATACTTCACATGATTAAATCATGTTACTTTCCATATAAATTATGTCAGCTAATTTAAATTGTATATGGCCCTATGTACTACGAACATTTCAAATCGTGTGCGTGTTATGTCTTTGTTCAGTATCTTTAACCTGAGCTATATACTTGGTTTAAACATCTAGTCATAAAACAAAAAGACAGAAAAATTATTTAATGTTATAGAACTACTGACAAAAATGTACAATCTAGATAAACTCCTGATATTGGAAAACTAAGTACAAATTTTCAAAGGAAAAATAAGTGATTTAACAATTACTTCAATGAGAATAACATTAAACTTTGCTTCTAAGTAGTATTACTTCTTTTCAAAAGTTCAGTTTCTACCAGAAGAGAGTAACAATAGCAAGAAAGATGCTATAATAGTATACCTTACTCTGGATTGGTTTGGTTGACAATCTGAGCCATCTAACTTATATTAAAAAGTGTCTTAGTCACAAAAAAAGAAAAGTAAATGTGAGGAGAAATTTAATCCAAGGATAATATATAAGTTAAAAGGATAATGAACAGAAAATGACACATGTGTGTGCATGTATTTTTTAATTTTCAACCTTAAGTGGTTTATTTTACTCATATTGAGAGGTAAAAATATGAACAAGGGAATGGAAAGGAGGCTTACTAATGAAATACTCTAATTCCCCAAATTCTCAAAGTATAATTTTATAGTTACATTTTGGCAATAATGTGAGAAATTGCTATTAGTACCACATACATCAAAGGTTAAATAACTAGAAACTTCTAAAAACAGTTATACAAGAGCATTCTTTCTTAATATTTAGGAGCTGCTTATTTAATATTCCAAACTTCATATCCATATGGTGGTTATTTTAATGTGTATCTTTGTTAGCCTAAAATTTCATTTAAGGGAACCCTATATTAACCTAGGAGCACTTTAAAAACTTCATCATCAACAATTATGAAACTAATATTTTTGCTCATTATCTGTAAGACAGACAGAAATTCATGTGAGATAGAAATATAAACATTTATAGACACTTCTAATGGTGGTAACAAATCTTCCTAAAACTACATACCTCTTACAATACAAAGGAGATATTCACTGATTAATTCTGAGTTATAAGAAATTTTATCAATTGTCTTAATTCTCCCATTTAACTGAATTTTTAAAGGACAGATATATAATGAATTTCACTAAGCCAGACCTTACGGCTTTCCATCTGACACTATAGTTCCTTAATAAAGGTTTTCTATGAATTATAGTCGTGATATAGACAGCAGTAATGGCATGCATGAAAAAACTCATGTTCCTCAAACATTCTGGACTAGTGTCTACACTTGGTTTCCACTTGCTAGTTATATAACAAGAACAGTTTAATTTCATGAGAAAACATAACAAAATTAAGAATATTTGATAAATCTTTATTGTTTTACTTTTATAGTCCCCTTTCCTTCCATATTTACAAGGAACCTGCTCCTAACAGCTAAAATACAACTACAGAGTTTAACAGCCTAGGGTAACCTTAAGTTTATTTTATAACATATAATCAAGCAACATACTGTAATTGAGGCATACTGAAAACAGCAGTTACTAGCTAATTAACATTAGCAGAAACACTTCTCTCAATGAAGAATTTAAAAATCCAAAGATTCTATAATAGTTATAAATGTTTTATTTAAGTTACCCAAAAAACCAATTTTACATCTGATGTAATACTAAGACAAATACAAAACAAATACATCTATTTTTCATATCAATAGCTTTATCTATATTTTAATAACTACCAAATGCTGAGAACATGTAAGTAAAACCAGACAGCTTCAAGTACAAGACCAGAGGTACAATTTGTTGTGTGTATGTGTATTAGTACTCTTTCTTCAATCAACAAAGCCAAAGCACAGTTAACACAGTACTTGATCTCTGAGCAACAGCACCTCTAGCAAATATGTTATTCCTCAGATAAGACAGCAGGATGCAGTACAATGGCTAAAACCTTTGCTTAAAGACAGTCACACTGCTTCAATGATATCCTAAGTTGCTACTGCCCTGTATACACAAAACTTAAGGAGAACCCTCTTCTGTCTGGTCAACTAACTAACAGAATACTGTACTACAAAACTACAAGTCACACTGGAATTCAGGGATACATCACTCGATCTTGGCAACCTGGGGAAAAAATACAATTCAAAAGTAGTAATAGTATGTGTTTCAAGAAGAGGTGTTCATGACAAATGTCAAAGCTTTAAAAGTAAGCACAGCCAGCCATCTGCATCAGGAGGCTTTGCATAACTGGATTCAACCAAACTTGGTCACAGGCATATGTGAAAAAACTGTGCCTTTATTGAGTATTACACAGGCATTTTTGTTGATCATTATGCCCTAAACAATACAAGATAATAACTATTTGTATGGTATTAGGTATTACAAGCAATCTAGAAATAATTTAAAGTACATAGGAGGATGTGCATAGGTTATACCCAAAAGCTACATCATCATTATTATTATTATTATTATTATTATTATTATTATTATTTGGTACCAAGGATCAAACTCAGGTCCTTGCACTTGCAAGGGAGGCATGGTGCCACTGAGCTAAATTCTCAGCTCCAAATTACATTTTTGGGGGGCGGGGTACCGGGGATTGAACTTGGTACCTCGCGCTTGCAAGGCAGGCACCAGAACCACTGAGCTAAAACCCCGGCTCCATTATTTTTTATGAGCATTTGAGGATTTTAGAATCTCCAGAGAATCCTGGGACAAATTCCTGGTGAATACTGAGAAATGACTGTACTAAAAGCATATTTTTGTTAAGGAGGTGGCTTACTAACTAACAACAAAAGCCTTTAAAAGATGAGTCCTTTGACTCAGTAACTTCTACTTTTAGAACTATATCCCAAAGGGGAGAGGAGGTAATCAGGTAAGTACACAATGGTACATATGAAGTATTTACATAGAGGTTTGTGGCATCATTCAACAACTCATTGGACATGTACTAAGGAGCCCAGGGACATGGAACTGGCATTAGTTACAGCAGGGAAAAACAGAAAATAAACAGATAATTTGCTAATATTTAATCAAGGAAGATGACCAAAAGGGAGCCTCTGGCAACAGAGGTGATTGGTAATCTAATGAACATTTTAAAATGCTCTTTTGGGAATAAAGCTTCATCAGAGTATATTAAAAACAAACGAGTGAAACGTAAGTGGAGACAACTTCATGGCAAAGGGGAACAGAGAAATTAAACACTACCTGGAGGTTGTTATGTGGTCAAGGAACCTACTTGCTTTGCTTTGTTTGGGATTTATTTTTTTTGTTTGTTTCTGTTTCTTAAGATGGTTTCTTAAGGTGGTGACCATGTTTGCATGGTCATAGGAACAAACCAAGAGAGAGGAGATGTGATACAGAAAATGGCTTGACAACAGGACCACAGTCTTTATGACCAAGAGGAAAGCAGCTGTAGTGTGCAAAGTAGAGGGGTTGGCCTTGGCAGGCATAATTCACCTGCTATCATAAGAGGAAATGTACAGTATACTATGTAGGTAGATGTAGGATACAGAACTCAAAATCACCAGACCCTACTCTGCTTCTGGATCCTGCATTTGCTTCTGTTCACAAATACTTACACAGTTTATTTCTTTCTTCCTTCAATTGTTTACTCAAACATCAACTTCTCAATAAGTTCTTCCCATGTAGTCCTTTAAACCAAATCTTCCTTTCCTACTTTGATTTTCTTCTTAATATTTATAGCTACATAGTGAAGAACATATTTTATTTTTTAAATACTTTGTTTATTGTCTATCTCCCTGATAAAGAATATAAGCATTTTGAAAGCATAATTTTTTGTCTCTTTGTTCACTATTATATCCTGGAGTGAATGAACTGTGGAAAAGGGGAAGGTGATTCTTTTCTGACTGCTTCTGTTTTCTCAATAAGAGGCTGAGAAAAGGAGAAAAGGGTCTGAAATTTATCTGAAGGGGTAAAAATGAAGAAAACATATGTCTGTTCAGCTTGTTGGGCAGCTTTGTTCTTTACAGTCATTCACAGATCCAGGTTCCTTCCAATCGTGGCTCTGCTACTCTTAGACACTGACAGCATCCGCATGGTCTAAGACCTCCAGTTAAACTAGCATAAAAGAAAAAGGACAACTACTAGAGGAATAGACAGTATTTTAAGATGCAGGCCAAGGAATATCACATATCACTTGTTTTCACAGTCCACTGCTATAAATATAGACACATGTCTATACTCGTAAGTTGTAAAATATAGTTTAAAATTTACTAAAGAAAGATGTGCCACAAAGAAAGAGGATAGAGATTTGGGTTGACAACTAGCAGTTGTCACTAAAACAGGTAAATAAAAGAAAGACAGTAGAAATATATAAATAACCACTGTTAACATTTGAATACATATTGAATATACAACTGAATATATATATATATTTGAGACTTTCCTAGAGGCATTTTTAATTTTTTAAAAAACTGTGTATGTGTGTGTATAGTTTTCTCACTTAAACTGTCACAGCTGTCCACTTTAATACAGACTGAATAACAGTCTACTGAATTAATGTACTATATCTAATTTCCTCTGATCAACATTTTATCCACCTATTGAAGCCTTCTTGAAAACGTATCTCATCTAGGGAGGTTTCCCCTATATTGAGTTTACAAATTTATCTTCCTGATGCTAAATTATCAATTCTCAACTGTAGTCTCAAATGCATAATCTGAACATGAATACAAATCAGTCTAGGAATTTCAGATATATAAGCTTTATATATTCAACATATCCATTAGTCACTCAGGAACACAGAAAAGTTTTCACATTTTCCTTGAGCCCTCCCCATAGTACTTACTAAAGAATCAGGCAACAAGGTAATCTTTGAAAGTATTTAAAAAGTACAAACAACAACCAGAAATATAATAAAAGAGAATCCTACATTTACCATACCAACAAGACAAAGTTCCTAGGAAATAAATTTTACAAGAAATATGTAAAACCAACATGAGACCTTTTACACATTTTCAAATACTCTGCTATGGCTTGGATATGGTTTGTTCCCCAGTGATTCATATGCTTCTCAGCACAGTGCCCCATTTCACAGTACTGAGAGATAGTGGAACCTTTAGGAGGTGGGGCCAAGATGAACTGATTGGGTCATTGGGTGTACCACCTTGAGAAGGGATTAACACCCATCATGAGTTTAGGTTTCACAAGCGAGGGTTGTCAGAAAGCAAGTTTATTTTCAGCCAAACTCCTTTGCTTCCACTCTTGCCATATGACCTCTCTCTTTCACAGGTGCTTTTACCATGAGACTCTACCAGAAGGTGATACCAGCCCTAGCTCTCAGATCTCCAGAACTGTGAATTAAATAAGCCTCTTTTCTTTATGAAGTACCCAGCCTCAGGTATTTTGTCATGGTAGCACAAAACCAGTTAAGACATAATTCAATTCAAAAGTACATTTGAAAAAGTAAAGCAAAATACCATGTTTTTTGAATGGGAAGATGAGAATAACATGTTCCGTGTTTCTTTTTTGGGGATGAGGAAAGCTGGTTAAGTTTATATAGGAATAAATAAATAAGCAAGACTAACTAGAAACACTCTGAAAATGAAAGGAAACAAGATTTTCCAGATAGTACCATATATACAAATATATACGGTCTTAATATAAAAAAAATCTGTCATTAGCAAAATAATAAGAGACTGATGAAGCAGAAGAAGATCTTAAACAGATCCAAATACTTGGAATCTAGCGTATGATAAAAGTAGCATCTCAAATCCATAGATGTTTTAATATTATTAGACAACCAAAAAGCCAATTATTAAAAAACTTCATTTTTTTTTAAATTTAAAGACTCATGTCTTACATAGTATACAAACAACCTCTAAATCAGTCAAAGAGCTAAAAAGTACTACAAGAAAGAATAAGGTTATTTTATAACCTTGAATTGAAAAAGTCTTTTTGATAATAAGCTCAACTTTTTAAAAAATTGAATAATACAATATACCACAAAGTCAAAATACAAATGACAAATTCGGAAAAAACATCTGCAACTCATGTAATGAAGGCTGATATCTCCAACCTATAAAGAATTTTTAGTTGTCAAAGAAAAACAATGAAAAAAAAAAAAAAAAAAAAGAACAACCCAGTAAGAAAATGGGCAAGCAACATCTGCAAGTATCTATAGAAAAATACAAGCTCTTAAATATATGAAGAGATAGTCAATCTCACTCATAATGAGGAAAGTAAAGTAAAACTATACCAAGATACTAATTCTCTGCTAGTGAACTGCAAAAATCCGTAAGTTTAACACATGCTCTATTGGCAAGAATAGAGAAAAAAGGCATCCCTATACACTGCTGTGTGTGGTACAAAATGGTACAGGTCTTAGGAAAATCTGGCAATATCTACCATAATTACCAATGTATTTTCCATTTGACAACCACTCCTTTTTAATCTACCTCTCATTCACTTATTCATCTATAAAATAACAAATGTACTGTTATGCAATGATAAAAATTACAGCATTACAGTATAATCAGAGCAAAAAACAGGAAACAATCCAACTGTCTAGTGATACTGAATTATGTGAATAAACACAACAAAGCCATACAAAGAAATACAATGCATTTGTGAAAAAAAATGAGAACAATCTCGCTGTACTAATAGAAAGAATTCATCAGGATTTTTTTTCTTTTGTTTTCAGTGCTGAGAATTGAACCCAGGACCTCACACATGCTACTAAGCACTCTATTGCTGAGCTACATTTCCAGCAGGATATTTTAAGTGTCAAAAACAAGATACATCATTGTATATGGGAGGCTGTTTTTTCATTCAGGAAAAGGAAAGAAAAAATATATTTAGTTGTATTTTCTCATATTTGTATAAAGTATATAAGAAAAAATATTAAACTAGAGTGAATAAAACTATAGGTGTAACAGAAACATACAAGATAAAAAGAAGGAGTTAAGACTTTTTAGCGTACACCTTTATATCTAATTTTGACTTCTGAGTAACATAGAATTGTGTATCCAAAACAATTACTTTTGGACTTAAATTTGTATAGTATTTTTCAGTATTTACAGTTAAACCTATATCTTATTTAATTATCAAGACTTGAAACCAGATATGATAATCATCTCCATTTCACACAGGAAGACCCCAAGACACAAAGAGCAACTTATTTTTGGATACCAGGTATTGAACTCAGGACCTTGCACTTGTCAGGCAGGCGCGGCTCCACTGAGCTACATCCCCAGCCATGAAGAGCAACTATTAAGTAACAAAGCTATAATTTAAAAACATGGATCTGGGCTGGGGATATAGCTCAGCAGGCACAAGGTCCTGAGTTTGATCCCTGGTACCAGAAAAAAACCCAAAAAACACAGATCTGCTTCCAAATATTGGGTCATTTTTATATTAAAAATATGGAGTTCTATCTTAAAGGCAATGAGTACTGCTTCAAAGTTACAGACATAGTATTAAGAACAGGTTTTGATCTACTACATATCAGTATTTATCAAAAAGTTAATAAAACATTACAGCTATAGTATATGCATTCAACACTGTTCCAAAGGAAATTCCTAGCTTTAGGAATGGGTATGTACCTAATAATAGGTTCTATTTCACAAACAAATTTTGGAAATTTCCTACATTAGAAAATAACTATTGGTCAGAGAAGACATTCAAAAGTAATTCCTGGTCAAAGAATATAAAATTTCAGATAGGAAAAATAAATTCAAGAGTTCTATTATACATAATGGGGACTATAGTTATACTGTATACTTGAAAACCGCTTAGAAAATAGATTAAGTGCTTTCACCACACATACACACACACACACACACACACACACATATAAACCTGTGGTTTTATGTCTCATTAGTTTTGGAAAACTTAAAATATTGTTGTGTGCTGCCTAATGACACTCTGGTCACCAATAGACTATATATACAACAATGGTCTTATAAAATTACAATGGAGCTGAAAAATTCCTGCCATCTAGTGCTTCTGCTGTACTTTTCCTATGTTTAGATATACAAATACTTACCCTTGGGTTACAACTGTCTACAGTATTCAATCCATTAGCATGCATCAAGGAGCAACAGATACACCCTCTAACCTAGATGTGTAATAGGTTATACCACCTAGGGTTTTTTTTTTTTTTTTGGTACTGGGGATCGAACTTGGGTCCTTGCGCTTGCGAGGCAAGCGGTGGAACCACTGAGCTAAACCCCTGGGCCTCCACCTAGGTTTTTAAATTATACTCTATGATGGTCTCACAATGATGAAAGCACCTAATGATCCATTTCTCAGAACATATCTCCATCATCGCCAATGCATGACTGTGTACTTCTCTTTCTCTCTTCTCCGTGTTACTTCAATTATGTATATATTCGAATTTTTGATAGCTTCCCACTGCTTGACTATTCTTTTCTATTTTTTTTACCTAAGTACTCTGTGTTGTACTTTCAGTCACTTCTAGTGATGCAGCTTCAAGTTCACTAGTTCTTTCCTCACTGTGTCTACTAATAAGTCTGTAAAAGCATTCCTTATCAGTTACTGTATTATTTGATTCCTTTTCCTTTAATCTCCAGTAAAATTACTCATCTGATTATGTATGTTGTCCACCTTTTCTATCATAGCTTTCAAATTCTAATTATAGTTGTTTTAAATTCCTTGTCAACATCTATGTCACATCTAAGGCTAGTTCCAATGATTGCTTTTTCCCTTTGTGTGTTTTTTTCTTGTCTCTTTTATGGCTCATAATTTCTTGTTGAAGCTAACCATATTGTGCGGGACAGCAGAGACTGAAGTAAATAGTTTTTATGCCTGAAGAGGGGCAAGTTATTTCTTCTCCTGGGTGTTTGGTGGGAAGGTCCGAGTTTACTGATGTAGAAGTTGGGCTGGATTTGAAGTTAACACTTTTGTAACTTCAGTGTACCACAAACTTCAAACTCCTGTAGAGGTATCCTGTTTCAGATGGGAGTTGGTTTTTCAGAGTAACAATGTCTAAGGGCAGGGGATTCAGCTTAGTGGCACTGCACCTGCCTCGCAAGCACAAGGTCCTTAGTTCAATCCCCAGTACCAAACAAACAAACAAACAAAAAGAGTAACAATGTCTATTCAATTATGAATTTGAGTCTTTCCTTTGCATTGTATCTGTCTATTCTTTTTCCCCCTTCTCTTCTCCCTAACCTAGCAGTACAGTATTTTGTTGTTATTTACTATTCAAAATATAATAGTTTCTTGGTGAGGAATGGTTAAGAAAGGACTCCTCCTCTGTTGTTCCTAACAAGCTTCAGCCTTCGTCAGGGCTCTCTGGGTCTTAAGGTTGTAGCTTTTTCAGTTCTCTTCTTCCTTGCCCACAGGCACAGTTGTGGGCCCAGTACATTACTGAGAAAGGAGGTGAGCCATACCCCACCCACCCCAACTTTCCTTCCTGCAATGAATTTCATCAATGTCCTAAGACTTGCTTTGCTGTTTACTTCTTTTCTCCCTATCTTCTTCATCCACTGTTCACAGATAAAGGCTTTTGTTCTATAACCGACAGGAGAAAGTTCTTGATACTAGTGTTTTCCTCAATGCAAGCGTACCACAGTATACTTTGCGGGACTCTTTAATTTCCTAGGGTTCTTCCACACACAGAAGAAAGAAAGAAGAGGGCACAGGGTCCCCCTTCTGCAGCTTTCATGGATTTCACAAATTCCTGTCAGCCTGTACTTGAACTTCACTAATCTGTCATGATTCTTGCTGAAGTCTTCTTACTGGTGTCCAGCTGTGTATACCACAGGAGACACATATGTCCTTCGATTCTGAAGTCAGCTCTTTCATTGTAAGAAATGACACTCCTTTCAGCTCTTTACATAGCAAGGCAGAAGCCAGAAGTCCTTATAACTTTTCTAAATTCCCTTTTGGAATAAAAATAGTTCCTGATGACTTCTATATGTTAAAGACTTTAAAATCCCAATGTGGAAAATAACATGTGCCCAATTCTTACATTCTCTTTAATTACACTCATTATTTTCTTGAATAAATGTTTAATTGAATTTGTTCTTGGGCTCGTTGATTATAAAGAATACAGCACACATACATGTACCATGACTTTCTCTGTCATTATCATAATTTGGCTTTTTGCTATGTACGTTTGGTTAGTTTTCACCTTGTAGTAAACACATGAACATGCACACTTATGTTCATATTCCCTCCCTCTCGCTCACCTCTTCACCCACTGTCTCTCTCCCTCTCTCTCTCCAGAAGGGACTCAGAGAGGGTCTTCTTTTTCTGTTAAACATCCTACCTGAATCCTCATGTGTTTACCCTCCATCTGTAGTTCTTTCTGTTGTGATACCAATATTTAAAAAAAATTTATTCTTCTGGTAAGACATTAAAACCTATGGTTGTATAATGTAAAATTCTACTATAAATAATCATTTTAAAGAATGTAATAAAGTTCATGCTCTTAATGCCGGTCCTCATTTATTACTGTGCTCAAAAAAGTGTCAAAGTAATTTTTATCCAAATATCACCAGCACAAATTTTCCAGTTGTATGCATAAAAAAGTTGTTTAAATATGCTGTCTTCATATAGTAACTAATCTAAAATAGAAAACTATCCTTGTACCAACTCAAGTCTCAGGGACAGATGCACTGATTAGAAATTTCAACAACATAACTCATGCTGTCTGAAAGGCCTTCTGAGGCAGATGTTCCATCTTATGACTCATTTAACCATTTCCATATGTACTAATGTCCACTATATTATATCATTCACATGAAAGCAACCAAGTAGTGGGAAAAAACCCTCAAATTTTGTTCCCTTAAATATAAAGCTCCCATTTAAATTCTAACTTTCTCTAAAAAGAACAAAATTGTCTTACTCATAGGTAGTTTCTGCATACAAACTAGTGTTGTGCTCTAGCCAGCCAGTTATATCAGAGACATACCACTAGCTACAATAGAAAATATTCTTACCTACTAATAAAATAAACCTAAATAACGACACTCTAAAGCCTGTTTATAAAGTACAAGATAAACTTTAAGTAATTTTGTTCTATTAATTCTGAAACCTTTTCAATGAAATGATTATCTGAAGAAAATACTTTTAAAATTTAAATGTCAATATACTAATACTATTAACTTACTTAAATAAATTATAACCAAGATTATTTAACAAGACATCAAAAGGGGAAAACTTCACATTACTTAAGACCCACTGGTAAAGCACTTTATCTAGATAGCTGTGTAGAGTTAACGTTAGCACAAGTATAAAAGAAGATAGTTAACAGTCCAAATATTTATTTTAGAATCAATCTTGTCTTAATCAAACAGTTATACTTTGTTCTTTGTTAACAGAGGAAAATGAGTAGAAGTAACTGCAAAATGCTTTTAATAAGGAATTTAAAAATTAGAACAATACTATTAAAGTGATAATGAATATGTCTTATTAGGAGTATTAAACTTCATTTGAAAATCAATTTGTGTAGTTGAAGAATTTTCCACATGTACAGGTTTTCCACATTTTATCTCTTAATGTAATATTTATTGAAAGTAAAATTTAAAATTAGGGAAGATTTTTAATAATATAACCACTTTCTTATTTGCGACCCAAAAAGGGAGAAATTTTTATGAAACTGTCATGTTAAATAGTAGTCAATAGCTGCTTACAATCGGTAAACAAATTCAATTCAAGGCAAGAAGAACTACATCACCATTTAATGGTTGCAATTTAGATTATTCTAGCGTGTAATACTTTAATTGTGTAAAACAAAGCTGATGTCACAAATACAATAGAACTTCTTGCAAAGCAAGTACCACAAGTAATTTCTATGCTGCCACTGATGGCTGACAAGTGACGAGCACTTTGTTCGGATGTATACACCACACACGTAAGACAACAGGTGGTTAATAAAAAAACATACTGAGGGAAGCTTTTAGGTTTTTTACAATCAACATTTTTATAATATGCCTTGTCAGAATATCTGCTATAATCTCTCTATAGTGAAAAGATTTCTTGAACATGGAAATATATTATTCTTAAGCTAAAAAAGGAGAAGCTGAATCAGACAAATGAGGATCAATACTGGTCTAAAAATGCTTATATAAGACCATGTCCTGATATATTGCAAATATATTGACATGTTGCCAATGTATTTGATAAACTAATAATTTAGGTTAGAATATTTTCAAATTTTTTAAAATCTGCCCTTATTAATCGATTTTTTTGGTACAGTTAGTGCTAAGAAAACCTCCCCATAAAAGCAAACAAAATACACCCAAGCTCTTTAGGCCTAATTAGCTAGTGGTGTTAGAGGTATCTGCACACTGGTGGAAAAAAATCAAAACATATGGTAGTGTCCAAAATGACTAGCACCACCCAATACTTCCACCTCCTAAGGATTTAGCTTTAATAAAGCACTGGAAGCTATGTTGTTTTGATGTTGCTGCCCTTTTTTTTTTTTTTTTTTTTTTAAGAACAATGCAAAGTCAGAATGAAATAAAACTTCAAAAGTTTGAGACATAGGTACTCACTACCCCAATCCCCATTCCAATGAATCTTAGGGAGAAATATGATTAGAAAAGGACATTATAAAAGAGTCTTCCCACTCCCTTACCCCTAAATATGTCTAATACAAAAAGGACCCTTATTTCTCTTAAATGATTTTAGCTCTAGTTTAAAAGGTAACAACTAGAGATGGGGAGACATACAATTAAGCCACTAAAAGAAAAAGTAAACAGTCAAGTGTGATCTAGAACTTTTCTTAAGACACATTAATATAACCAAGCAATACTGAATTATCTCTAAATTCACATTAAAACTTTAAATTCTAGGATACAACATCCAATTTGTTTAAACATTCTAGCTAAATATTCATTTGTAAGTATGGTCCACAGATTGCTGGAAGTCTACAAAGTCAGTCAAAATATTATTCATAAGGATTTATTTGCCTTTTTCACTATATTGATGTTTGCATTCATGGTACAAAAGTAATGGTATCTTGGCATGAATCCAAGGTAGTTACCCAAACTGTATTATTAATTACTGTATTCTTTACCTCCCCCCAAAAAAATCCAGTTTCACTTAAAATAGGTCCGCATAAATCAGTAAGATTTATTAATTTTATTGTGTTTTAAACCCGTGGGTATACACTGTTTCAATATGCTGGACAAAGAGAAACAAGCACACATAAAATACTTTTGCTGTATAATAAAATAATGGTTGTCAAAGAAAAGCATCAGAGTTGCAAGCTGTAAACTAGCTACTTTTTTGTGGAACACTATTTCTACTTGAAAGAACAACTGACATTCAAACTGGTTATTTAATCTTCAGTATTTGGTAATGATTTTACTATATATAATAAAACTAAGTAAAAATCAAAATTTTTGAAAAATTTCATCAGCCTCCGTGGACTTAAAAGTTTTCAATATTTAAAATCTTTTTGATGAGATCTATAGTTATATATCAACAGATGTGATTTTTTTGATAATGGATAATGTAAATGCATCGAGATTTGGATGATCTATATCACTCACCAGTAATCAGTATTTACAATGACAAATGACTAAATGAGACATTCAAAGTACAAGATAGACTAATGGACTTTAATGTTACAGAGTACAAATTGTACTCTGCTATAGTCATAGATTCTACATTCCAATAAAATATTAATAAGGTGTTATTTATTAAGCTTTGATGTAGTATCAAAAATATATAAAGTACAATGATTTAACATTGTTATTTTTAAATAAATTAAGAAGTGATTGCTTTGAATCTTAGTGTTTATTTATAACATGGTAAATACTGAATATAACCTGAGGAATATAAAAGGGTCTTAAGGCCAAAAATTTTTGAGGACTGCTGTTTAGAGGTTATTAATCCCCATTCTTTTCAAGATATATTTTTACCTTTCTATAAGGGGCATTCTTTATATTTAATTTTCCTAGGGGCTATAAAGAGGGGAGTTGAGTGAGAAAGACTGTAGCAGTTAGTTAGAAAAAGGCACCAGGGCTCCTTTGATATTTGGTGAAGTTTAGATCTGGGGCAGAACAGAGAAAAGACAAGCCTGGAACACTGTCATACCAGATAGCAGGAGAGTTAGCTAAGCCCAATAGTGTTATGTCAAAAAACCTTAGGAACAAACTTAAAGAGACTGCCCCGGTATAAACTGAGTATGAATAAGGATGATAACTGCAATGGACTGAAACAAATGTTCAAATCCACAAGTTTATAATGATTCAAAAGGTATCATCATTTAACTTTAGAGGATACTCATGAACAACTAATTATTTTGACAACTTTATCCTAGAAAAATGCCAATATCCCTTTTTTTTTAATCCCATCCACATTGTCAAGGAGAAAAATGCATAAAACAACAACATGTTTCAATGGGATCCTCATCTGATAAAAATAAACTCCTTTAACCTTTAAATATAATTTTTAAAATTTCAGATATACTGACATTTAATGCTAATTAACACTAAGAATCCACTTTCTAAAGATGCATTTTCCTTAACATACATAAACCTCCAAAAAAATCCTATACAGAACATCTATCTTTAAGAACGAAATAAAATTACAACTTCTTTGACTAAAGACAATCTCTTGCACTCCAAACTCTATTCCTAGATTTGCATATCGGAGATTTAGCTCAGTGGTTCCACAGCCTGCCTCACGAGCGCAAGGTCCCAAGTTCGATTCCTGGCACCAAAAAAAAGTTGGGCCAGGGGTTTAGCTCAGTGGTTCCATCGCCTGCCTCACATGCGCAAGGTCCGAGTCCAATCCCCGGTACAAAAAAAAAAAAGAATTGCATATCAACATCAAAGTATTACCATGAGTACTGTAGGTTCAAAAAAGGAATATAGACCTTAGCATGCACACACAAAACAGTCACAATTTTCTTGAGTAAATAGGATATAAGATAGAGGAGATTAAAGACTTAAAACATATGGCCACAGTGCTATGGTAAATTAACTAAAAATGTGCACAACATATAATACGAGAGGAAAACTGGGCATGATCGCACATGCCTGTTAACCCCAGTACTCTTGGAAGCTGAGCCAAGAGGATAGCAAGTTTGAGGCAAGCCTGGGCCACTTAGCAACTCAGTGAGACCCTGCCTCAGATAAGAAATTTTAAAAGGGCTGGGGATGTAGCTCAGTGCAAAGTTGTAGATTCAATCCCCAGTACTGGGGTGGGGGGGGAGGGGGCATGCTTTAAGTCAAAGAGCTAGGATTCAACTCTCAATTCTGTTGTTTACTAACTTATGCAACTTACTCCACCACTCTGATTTTATGACATGTAAAATGGAAGTTATAGTACTACATAATGTAATAATAAAGCCTTTAGTAAAACTGCCTGTAACATATTAATCCTCAATAGATAGTATCTGGTTAACAATACTTCATTATTATTCATGTCATGTAAAGGGGAAAAGAAAGATGATAGAAAAATGTTGGGTAAAACGGTGTTTTTTCACCAACTGTCAAAAGAGATCACCATCAGTCCAGTAAAGGGGTGTTACTATTTTGCCCTTAGCTGGTTTGAGGTAATTAGCAAAAATGATATGTAAATGGGCCAGGGATTTAGCTCAATGGTTCTGCCACCTGCCTCGCAAGCGCAAAGTCCCTAGTTCAATCCCCAGTACCAAAAAAAAGAAAAAAAAGATACGTAAATATAATACATAAAGTGCACATATATTCAAAGAAACCAGGTATTTATAACTATCTGAAAGTGGCATCAGCTTTGTTTCCTTTTCTAGATTTCCTAATATTACTCAACAAGTCATTTAGTGATTGTTACCCTTTGGGTCTGGATGTCCCCCCAAATCCTCACATGGTCATAGGCTGATCTAGAATGGTAGTCATATTGAAGAGAATTAGTTTGACTTAATGCGCTAATGTGCGATACGGGCGAGCTGAAATGTCAAGGTTGGAGGGTATGTATTGGAGGATATCCATGGGGGGGTGGGGTTATGTGGATAAAACATTACATGGTTCATGTAAGATTACACATTAATGTACTAGTACATTATGGATGGGGTCGGGCATTAATGCACGAATGACATAGATTGTGTTTGCTACACAATATGACTATCCCCTTCCAATGGGTCATCTCTTAATCTACCATCCTCCGAGAAACCAGCAACCCGCCATACAAGGATCCCTCTTCTTGCTCCGGGCCCATCCATCATGGGGGTGACTAACCTTGAACTTTATCAGGCATCTGGTTCTTACCTCAGGCACATAAGGATAAGATCGCCCACTCGTTCCCCTTAAATAAGACATCTCGATGGTTTGGTGCTTCCAGTCCGTGATCGCGACATAGTTAACCCTACCAGAGCCAGCAAGTGGGTATACCAAGCCATAAGTGCAAAACAGTAAGTCACTGATGTAGGAAAATTGTACCTGAATTACAATATACTTACACTACAATGGGTAGTTTAAGAGTACCAATATAAAGTTTACAAGATGACAGATTATAAGAAAATTGAAGACTCACTGTAAAAGAACACAAGTGCTCATCAAATTTCATTCCTGCAAGCTCTCATTAGTGATACAAGCATTTACAAAAAGAATCTACATAGTTGGCTATTTTGAGCACAGAGGACAGGAAACAAGAGCTCTAAAACATGTCTGAAAAGACATTCAAGAAAAAGTAGAATGCCTCAATCACCTAAAGTAGATATAAGATCATCATGGATGTAAGGTTATGTTCAAGCAATTAAAATGTAAATAGCTAGTATATTAAATTGCTTCATACAACATTACAATGCAATGTAGCAGGAACTCTTTCCCACTGCCACAATATTTCCACAGTAAACAAAAGTTGGCTATTAGAATGCATTGTATAAGTAGATGGAAACCACTGCATAATTACTTAACTCACTGAATTTGTACGGAAGAAACAAATCATGGTTTTTGGTCAAATTGTTTACTACAATCCAGTATTAGATTAATTTAATAAATACTGCTGAAAAAGAAAATTACAGGACCCAAGGAAAAAAACTGTATTATTTTAGGATACAATCAAAGACAGCTTTATATTGGCAATTTGTGTCTAGGCAAAAATGTGTGACTCATTTAAAACTTTCAAATGACTGGCTTATGGGGAGGAGGGAAGGTGGGTTCTTGAAAACAGTAATTTATGTTCATGGTAATTAAAGGTGATTTACTAAACATATAAACACCTAACTTAACCTAAGGGGGTGGAGCAATTAAATGAAGGCCTTTTTTTACCTTCTCATTTAGCAGTTCAACAAACCAATAATGCCTTAAGGCTATATATAATTCCATTTAAACTAGAAAGGCAACTTAAAACTACTATTTTCCATCAGTCCCACCTTTGTCTCTTTTTGGCCAAATACAACTAAACTAAAGCAGCTCTCCAAAATGTTATTGTTAAAGCTCTAACTAAACTACCTAGACTTATGAAATTCAAGCTGATACAAAGGGTCGTAATACAAAACAGAATGAAGACACATCTGTCATTAATAACAAAGGAAAGAGGATAAGGGTGTTTATTTTCTCCTAATCAAAAATTCTAACCATCTGCTCAAAAATCATCTACATGAATTGATCTTTGTTCTATCTCCACAGAATTTGCCTCAGCAGCATTGGAGGGATAAAGGCCACAAGAGAAGTACAATCAGTCAAGAGCTTAAAACCATATTTGGAGACAAAAGGAGAAAGAAGTATTTTATAAGAATTCTAAAACTGCATAAACCCATGAAAAATAAAAATAAGTAGCATCAAAATCAGACAGTATAGCTAATAGTTACTGCAAAAACTACTACTAACTAAAAGTAGGCTTTTTAAAGGAAAATGAACATTCAAAAGTAAAACAAATAAAAATCACTGGCTAAAAGGACAAGTATAATATTTACAAATACTGCTGAAAAAAAAATAAGTGATTGCAATTCTACATTCCAAAGCTGGAATGATTTAGATTTGCAAAGGACATTAAGAAACATACTGTTATAAACTGAAAGTTAAAGGGTGGAAAACAATACTGCATGTGACAGGAACCCGAAAAAAAGCAGCAGTAGCTATCCTCTTGGCAGATCAAGTAGATTTCAAACCAACACTAATTAAGAGAGACGAAGAAGGACACTACATCCTTGTAAAGGGAAGAATCCAAGAGGAAGAGATGACAATCATAAATATATATGCACCAAACACTAGTGCGCCCCACTATATAAAACAAATACTAACGGACATGGAAAGTCATATAGGCACTAATACAATTGTAGTGGGGGACCTCAACACCCCACTGTCACCAATAGATAGATCAACTAGACTAAAAATAAGTAATGAAATACTAGAACTCAATCGAACTCTTGAACAAATGAACTTAACAGATGTTTAGAGAGTCTTCCACCCCACAAAATCAGAATACACATTCTTCTCAGCTGCACATGGGTCATTCTCCAAAATAGACCACATACTCACACATAGAACATGTTTAAGTAAGTGAAAAGGAACTGAAGTTATCCCCTGTATATTATCAGACCATAGTGCGATGAAATTGGAGATCCATAGCAAAAGAAACTCAAAAAATTTCATAAACACGTGGAAACTGAACAACACACTTCTGAATAGCCAATGGGTCACAGAGGAAATTAAAGAAGAAATCAGACAGTTCCTTCAATTAAATGACAATGACAATATAACATATCGGAATCTATGGGACACAATGAAAGCAGTCTTACAAGGGAAATTCATAGCAGTGAATACACATATTAGGAAAACAGAACGAGCCCAATTAAACAACCTGATGCTGAACCTCAAGCTTCTAGAAAAAGAAGAGCAGGACAACCCCAGAGCTCATAGAAGGGAGGAAATTATAAAGATCAAAGGAGAAATCAATGCAATGGAGACTAAGAGAACGATACAAAAAAAATCAATGAAGCCAAGAGTTGGTTCTTCGAAAGAATCAACGAAATTGACAAACCTTTAGCCAACCTTATCAGAAAAAGGAAAAAAAAGGCCCAAATCCATGCAATTAGGAATGAAAAGGGTGAAATGACAACAGACCCAGCAGAAATCCAGAGGATCATCGATACCTACTTCCAGAACCTATACGCCAATAACATGGACAACACAGAAAAAATGGACAGATTCCTAAATACATGTGAATTAGGAAAGTTGAACACAGAAGACCTAAAAATTCTGAACAACTCAATATCAACCAATGAAATTGAAAATGTAATTAAAAACTTATCAACTAAGAAAAGCCTGGGCCCTGATGGCTTCACTGCTAAATTCTACAAGACATTTAGAGAGGAACTACTGCCACTACTGTTTCAACTCTTCAGTGAAATTGAAAGGGAAGCAATACTCCCAAATTCATTCCTGGAAGCAAGCATCACCTTCATCCCCAAAGCAGAGAACGACCCAACTGAAAAAGAGAACTATAGGCCAATCTCACTAATGAACATAGATGCAAAAATCCTTAATAAGATACTGGCAAATAGAATGCAGAAGATCATCAAGAAGATCATACACCCTGATCAAGTGGGATTCATCCCAGGGATGCAGGGATGGTTCAATATACACAAATCAATCAATGTAATACACTATATCAATAGAGCCAAGGACAAAAACCATATTATTATCTCCATAGATGCAGAAAAAGCACTTGACAAAATCCAACATGCATTTATGATAAAAACCCTACAAAAAATTGGAATAGATGGTCTCTACCTCAAACTGATAGAAGCCATCTATGAAAAACCAACAGCCAATATCATACTAAATGGTCAAAAACTGAAATCCTTCACACTAAAATCAGGAACAAGACAAGGATGTCTGCCATCACCACTCTTGTTTAATATAGTTCTGGAAACATTAGTCACAGCAATTAGACAAGAGAAAGAAATAAAAGGAATAAAGATAGGTAATGAAGAAGTCAAACTGTCATTATTTGCAGATGACATGATACTCTATATAGAAGACCCCAAGAACTCCACCAAAAGTCTTCTAGACTTAATAACCAAATTCAGTCAAGTAGCTGGTGACAAGGTCCACACACAAAAATCAATAGCTTTCCTCTACACCAATGACAGACTCACTGAGAGAGAAATAGGGCAAATAATTCCTTTCACAATAGCATCCAAAAAACTGAAATACCTAGGAATCATCCTAACGAAAGAAATCAAAGACCTCTTTCTCTGAAAACTATGGCACTCTGACAAGAGAAATTGAAGATGATATCAGAAAATGGACAGACATCCCCTGCTCCTGGGTAGGAAGGATTAATATAGTGAAAATGGCCATACTTCCAAAACTGCTATATAGATTTAATGCAATTCCAATTGAGATCCCAGCAACATACTTCATAAACCTCGAGAAAACAATCCAAAAATTCATTTGGAGCAAGAAGAGACCCAGAATAGCAAAAGAAATTCTAGGTAACAGAGACATGGCAGGGGGTATCACAATCCCCAACCTGCAACTCTACTACAAAGCTACTGTGATAAAAACTGCATGGTACTGGCAAAGAAAGAGACTTGAGGACCAGTGGAACAGATTAGAAGATGCAGAAACAACGCCAGACACACTCAGCCATCTCATCTTCGACAAAGGAGCCAAACACCCTCACTGGAGGAAAGATAGCCTCTTTAATAAATGGTGCTGGAAAAATTGCGCTTCAACTTGCCAAAGATTAAAACTAGACCTATATCTCTCACCATGCACTAAACTAAAATCAAAATGAATTAAAGATCTAAATATTAAAATAGAAACTCTGAACCAGTTGGAACAGAGGTTAGGCAGAACCCTTGAAGACATCGGTGTAGGAAAAGATTTTATGAACAAAACCTCAGTTGTCCGTGAACTAGCACAAACAATCAACAAATGGGATCTCTTCTTATTAAAAAGCTTCTGCACAGCAAGAGAAACCACCAGCAGTGTGAACAGACAACCCACAATGTGGGACAAAATCTTCACCTGCTCTTCCTCAGACAAAGGTCTACTATCTCCAATC
Organism: Heterocephalus glaber; assembly: GCF_053883595.1. Classification (NCBI taxonomy): domain Eukaryota; kingdom Metazoa; phylum Chordata; class Mammalia; order Rodentia; family Bathyergidae; genus Heterocephalus; species Heterocephalus glaber. Next base: position 53,656,804 of record NW_028258143.1, read on the forward strand.
TATAAAGAACTTAAAAAGATCAGACCTCCCAAATTTAAAGACCCAATCCAAAAATGGGCATCTGAAATGAACAGACATTTCTCAGACAAAGAAGTAGAAATAGCAAATAAATACATGAAAAAATGTTCAATATCACTGGTCATTCAAGAGATGCAAATGAAAACAACGCTGAGATTCCACCTCACTCCAGAAAGAATGGCTGCTATCATGAAATCAACCAATAACAAATGCTGGCGGGGCTGTGGGGAAAGAGGAACCCTGCTCCACTGCTGGTGGGAGTGTAGACTGGTGCAACCACTGTGGAAATCAGTATGGAGATACCTCAAAGAACTAGGACTGGAAGTCCCATTTGACCTCGCTATTCCACTGCTGGGGATCTTCCCCAAAGAATTAAAAGAATCATACCACAGTGATATATGTGCACCCATGTTCACAGCAGCGCAGTTTGTAATAGCTAAAACTTGGAAACAGCCCAAATGCCCATCAACTGGAGACTGGATCAAGAAAATGTGGTTTTTTTATAAAATGGTGTACTACTCAGCCATAAAAAATGAGAAATTAGAGATATTTATAGCTAAGTGGATGCACATTGAGGCAATACTCTTAAGTGAAATAAATAGGACACACATGTGTAAATACCGAATAGTTTCTCTGGTGTGAGAAACTGAAAGTGTAAATAAGGACTAAATGTATAACAGGTAATGTGAAATAGGAAGAAAAGGGGCAAAGGGGAAGGAAGTGGGAGGGCTAGGGGAAAGGATAGAAGGGAACGGGATTAATATGAGAAAATGGAAAAATAGGAACAAAATCTTTGTAAATAGGGAGGAATGGAGGGGTTGAAGGGAGGGCTGGGCAAGGATGAAAAATAAGAACCAAGAGAGACTATGTAAAGGTGCAAATTTCCAATGATGAATGTCATTATATTGTATACCTAAAATGTACCAATGATTAGAATGAATAATCGATAATGTAAAATAGGAAGAAAAGGTCCAAAGGGGTAGGGGTAGTGGGAGGGGCAGGGGAAAGGAAAGAAGGGAAAGGAAAAACTGATGAGAAATGGAAAAAATGGAAATAAAGTCTTTATAAACATGGAAGGGTGGAGGGCGTGAAGGGAGGGCTAGGAATAGGGAAAAAATAAGAACCAAGATGCATCATATAAAGGTACAATTCCCAAGGAGAAATGTAATTGTGTTGTATACCTACAATGTACCAATAAAAGAATTTAATACACACACACAAAAAAGAAACATACTGTTAACCCTTGACCTTTGCCATCCATAAATTTATAAATACAACAAAAACAAAAACAAAATGTTCCTTTGTGCGTTGCTCCTGAGAGAAAAGATGAGTAGAAAACAAAATGGTCACCTGTGAATTTGCCTATCAGCCTCTTAATTTCAGCTATTCTAATTAATGGGTCACCAAAATCACAAGTAAGTATCATGTCCTCAAATATAGGATTGCTTGAATATAGTCCAACAATTAGTATTAAATTAGTAAAGGCCAAAGGTCTGCAATTATGTCTATGTTTCTACTATCCCTCAAGTTCTCTGCCCCCAAAAGGAGAATATGAATTTTCCTTGCTGCTTTTGAATCTGAAAATATACATCTCTAATTATTCATACAACATACCATGTAGCAACTGTCTTGATTCCTCATGACTCTCCTCCTCTCATGTTTTTTTTTTTTTTTTTTTTTTTTGGTACCAGGGATCAAACCTTGCGCTTGCAAGGCAGGTGCCGGAACCGCTGAGCTAAATAACCAGCATCCTCCCCTCATCTCAAAAGATTCTTTTCTCAGGGCTTTGGCAGACTAGAACAATAGTTTTAACATCTTAAAATACCAAATAAATGAGCAGAACACAAAACTGGTAAAATTAACAAAAACTCTACTACCAATTCTATATTCAAATCTAAGTCATTCAAGTCTGTCCCTCTCCATCTTGAAGCCTCCAACCCTGACTGTTAAAACAATACTTTAACTGAATATCCAGCATATAATCATCCTCCAATTTAACATCTTTTTTTTTTTTGGTACCAGGGATCGAACTCAGGTCCTTGTGCTCGCGAGGCAGGCAGCAGAACCCCTGAGCTAAATCCCCGGCCCCAATCTAACATCTTTACATTTTCTGAAATGTTTATGAGGCTATGCACTTTCCTGAATAAAATTATTTAATGTATACAATTGCTTACATAAATAAGTTGGAATTTATTTATCTTGTTATCCATATAACCTGATCCAGACTCTAATACTTTTTTTGATATCCTGTACCATTAATTTCATTCATTTGGTTCTTATCATATATTGTTTTTCATATGCCAAGTTTGGATAATTTCCAATTGCCTGTGTAGGCAGATGAAATGGCCCAAGAATCATGGTCAGTGGAAACACAAAGTGGGCAAGTGAGGTTACTGCCAAATCAAGGGCTGGCAAAAAAACAATTCCAGAAGAACAGGGAGAAATTAGAAACTCAATATGAACCAGAAGTAGACACTTTAGGACACAAGGATGCAAGAAGTGGAGCCAGAAGAGTCTCTATACATGGTAGCTGGGTATAAGTGGGATCTTGGGCTCTAAAGAAAAAATATTGCTGCCCATTATCCCATCTTAGTTGGGCCTGAGTAAGATTTGTAAAACAGGGAGATCCTGGAATTTTCCTAAATGGAGAAATACGGTTGATGTGGTTATAAACTGAAATTTTTTTTTTTAATTTTTAAAAAAATTTTTTATTCATTAAATTTATTGGTTCATTTTAGGTATACAGTATGGTGACATTCATCACTGGACATTTGTACCTGTATATGATATATCTTGATTCTTATTTTTTCCCATTCCCCTTCCCTCCCTATTTACAAAAGCTTTGTTTTTTCCTTCCTTTATCATTTTTTCATTCCGTTCTTACCCCCACCCCCAGTTCCCCTTCCTCTTTCAACATTTCCTTCCTATTTCACAATATCTACTAGACGTTTTGGCCCTCATTTACACTACCAGTTTCTCACACCAGAGAAATAATTTAGTATAGGGCCAGGGATTTAGCTCAGTGGTTCCGCCGCCTGCCTGGCAAGCACAAGGTTCTGAGTTCGATCCCTGGTACCAAAAAAAAAAAAAATAGTAATAATAATTCAGTATTTCCAAATGTGTGTCCTATTTATTTCACTTAAGAGTATAGTCTCAAGGTGCATCCATTTAGCTACCAATGTCTCTAGTTTATTTTTCTTTATGGCTGACTAGTACTCTATTTTATAAAAAAAAAAAATCCACATCTTTTTTATCCATTCTTCAGAGTTGGTGGGCATTTGGGCTGTTTCCAAGATTTAGCTATTACAAATCGTTGGCACAATAATATTAACCAATCTGTAGGCTGAGTCAAATTTCCCTGGTTCTTTGCACTAATATCCTTCTTTCCTTCCCAAGACTCAGTATAGGAGGGAATGTGAGTTCCTATCGTACCTGGAGTCTGCGCATGTGTCACAGTTTCCCCGTCTTCTGTGCTTCATGATCTTGCAGGGTACTAGTCAGGGATCTTGTACATTGCCCCTTACGTTAGGTGGGGCTGGTTATAAACTGAAATATTTTCAAACTAGTACTTTGCTTGGATCTATCCTTTAGAACTTCACTTATTTGCAAATGTTTCTTCAACACTATTTATAAACTAGCTTTCTGGTACTATAACAAAATACCTGAGATGATTAATTTATAAAGAGACACAGCTTATTTTGGCTCACAGAGTCAGAGATTCCATTCCATGATTGGGTAGATCCATCATTGTTTTTAGGCTATGGTAAGACAGCACAGTAGAGTGGAAAACTGTGGTAGAGCAAAGCTCCTCATTTCATGGCCAAGAAATAGAGAGGAAGAAAGGGCCCAGGTCCTATCATGCCCTTTGGTGGCATACCTTCAATGACCTAAGGACTTCTACCTAAGCTAACCTCCTAAAAGCTCCACCACCTCCCAACAGCACTATCCTGGGAACCCTTTAGGGGATAAGTATCCAAATCATAGTGCTATTCATATGACCCTTTATAAGGAAATATTAACCAATGTTATATTCATATACTAGATACCTTTGTATCTGCTCAAAAAAAGGGAGTGTATATCAGTGGTACTAACAAGGAAAAATGAATAAATTACATTAAAGGTAAAATCAATTGGTCACTGAAGTATCTGTACGATTATTCTATTTATGGGAGAAAATTACTATCTTGATGTATTTACATCAAAATACATTCAGAGAATAAAAATAAACTTACATACATATGCTCCAAAATTACTCATAGTGGTTGTCTTCAGAATGTAGGATTTGATTTTCTACAATATATGTATCATTTTAATTACTAAAAATCATGTACAATGTATATGTGCTATACATGTAATCATGAGAAGAAAAAAGAACATATCCTTTCTGTGATTAAAAACTGGAAGAGAGTTCTAGAAAGTGGGGACAAGGGAATATAAACTTTTACTGTGAACGTCTTAATTTCCATTTTTTTTTTCAATACTGAAGACTGAATCCAGGTCTCATGTGTGAATGCTATGCAAGCACTCTACCACTGAGCTAGATCCCTAGCACCCTAACACCCTAACACCCTAAAATTCAATATTTAAAATTTTTTTCACTGATACATGCTGTATGCTTATTTCAAACAAACAGGAATGGGCTGAGGTTGTAACTCAGTAGTAGAGTACTTGCTTACCATAAACAAAGTCCTGGGTTTGATCTTCAGCAAAAAAAAAAACAAACAAAAATAAAAATTTTAAGTAACAGCATCTATTTGTCCATTTGTAATAAAAAAGTAGAGTATAAAACTTATAAGACTAAAACTCTCTACTTGGAAGGTATGGGGGGGGTGCAAACACAATTAAATTATAATATTATATGTGCTACGGGATGACCCTCATTTCTTACAAGGCACAAGTTTTTCTGCCTAAATGTCATTTAATTCAACCCATTATAAAGCAACACTTTCTGTGTACCAAGTACATGACTACTGATTATATCTCAAACAACAGTGGGCTGGTGCTAACTTTCACTGCACTAAAGTTTCGTGGAAGTATCATTTTATGGGAGAACACAGCATATAAAATATAATGCTACTAAAAGAGCGATCCAGAAAATAACTTCTTTAACAGAACTCACCCATTTAGCTGAGAGTTAACTTCTTAACTAAATCATCCTAGCAGAACCATCATGATTAGCCCAATTTAAAAGATATTGGGCTTCCGCCAGAGGCCCACCATTGCACTGGTGAGTACCTGCAGATCCCAGGGAGCAGCTGTATAGCCTAGACCTGGCCCACTGTAGGCAGATCCCACTTGGGGGTCCACCCCTACCCCAGAAGATACTGCACACCCTGCACCCGCCCAAGCTGGGGCCCGCCCAGAGAGGAGCTGCACAGGCTCCAAGACTTCTGCCAGAGGCCCGCCATTCCATCAGAGTGTGTGCAGATCCCAACCAGGGGTCTGCCCAGATCCCAGAGGCTCAGGCACACGGGCCCAAGACAAAGGCCCATCTGGAAAGGGGCTGTGCAGGCATAAAGGCTTCAGCCACAGGCCCGTGATACCATCGGCCACAGCCAGGGTCCAGCCTGGAGAAGACCTGTAGAGGAACACAAGCAATACCTAGAGGCTCGCCCCAATACCACTGATTAGTGTGTGGTGACTCTAGCCAAAGCTTGTGCAGACAACAGGGACTGGGGTGCACAGTCTCCAACCAAAGGCCCCCCCAGAAAACGGCTACATAGGGGTCCCAGCAAGAGGCACACCTGCATACCATCCCAAGTGTGCACATGTCCCAGCCAGAAGCCCACCCAGACAACAGATTAGCTCAGGGATCCAGAAGGCCACCAGGAATTGGTGTACTGGTGAGCAGAAGAGTAAAGGCTGCTCCTCCGCCTGCAGAGAATTCAAAATTCGCCTCTACAAAGACACAGCAAGGTGCATCTGTTGAAATGTGAAGACACATAAATAACCAAAAAACAAACTTCCAGATTACCTAAGGCAACCCCAAAGGGCAACGAGATGGAACAATCTAATACTCAACCACCTGGACTGCCTAAACTGGCAATGGAAAGAGGACATGGAAAAAATGAAATCAGAAATAATTTCTCAGATAACAGCAAAGATTGTGCCTATAGTACAAGACATAATTAATAAATTTAGAGAGGACACAGATAAAAAAATAAAGGAGCTGACAAACATGATGGAATCCCAACACAGAAAACAAATGGAATCCATAAAACACATGCAAACAGATGTCCAGAAGATTAAACACTCACTAAAGTTTATTCAGGAGAATGAGCCAATGCGAGGATAGAATTTCAGATATAGAAGATAGGATTGCAATTAGTGACCAGGAAAAGAACAATTTCTTAAAAATAGTCAGGGACCACAAGAAATCAATCCAACAGATGCCAGATGATACACAGAAGAATAATATCAGAATGACTGGAGTCAATGAAGAAAGAGGAGTCCAGATGACATAAAAAAACTGTTCACAGAAGTGATGGGAGAAAACTTACAAAATAGGGGAAAAGAACTTGACATAGAGATAAGTGAGGCATATAGGACTCCAACTAGCTTGATCAAAACAAAAATCTACACATAGGCATATAATAGTTAAAATTCCAGAAACCCAATAGAAGAACAAAATTCTACAAGCAGTTAGGGAAAAGAAACAAATCACATATAAAGGAAAGCCCATCAGAATCACAGCAGCCTTCTCCATGTAAACCTTCAAGGCAAGAAGAGTGTGGAGTGACATATTTCAAGCCCTAAAGAAAAACAACCTCCAACCCAGATTGATGTACCCTTCGAAACTATCTCTCAAATTTGATGGAGAAATAAAATACTTTCATGACAAAGAGCACCTTAAGAAATTCATGAATACCAAACCAGCACTCCAAAATATTTTAAACAATATCCTAGGAAAAGATAACGAGGATAACAAACCCAGGAAGCCCAGCAGAATGAATCCATCAGGCACAGCAAGAAATTAAACGCAAAGGGGGAGAATCCAACAAAAAAGAAAAAGTCACGACAATGATAAGTCAATACGTATCAGTTATAGCCATCAATGTTAATGGTCTCAATTCACCAATCAAAAGAAAGAGACTGGTAGAATGGGTCAAGAAGCAAAATCCAACAATATGCTTCATACAAGAAACACACTTAAATAAAAAAGAAACACATACACTGAAAGTTAAAGGGTGGAAAATAACTCTATGTGACACAAACCCCCAAAAAGTAGGAGTACCTATCCTCTTAGCAGATCAAGTGGATTTCAAACCAACACTGATTAAGAGAGACAAAGAAGGACACTACATCCTTGTAAAGAGAACAATGCAAGAGGAAGAGATGACAATCATCAATATATATGCAGCAAACACTAGTGCACCCAACTATATAAAACAAATATTAATGGACATGAAAAATCATATAAGCACTAATACAGTAGTAGTGGGGGACCTCAATACCCCACTGTCACAAATAGATCAACTAGACAAAAAATAAACAACAAAATACTAGAACTCAAACTCCTGAACAAATGAACTTAACAGATGTTTACAGAGTGTTCCACCCTACAAAATCAGAATATACATTCTTTTTAGCTGCACATGGGTCATTCTCCAAAACAGACCATATACTGGCTCATAGAACATGTTTAAGTGCAAAGGAATTGAAGTTGTCCCCTATATATTATCAGAACATAGTGAGAAGAACTTGGAGATCAATAGCAAAAGAAACTGCAAGAATTTCATAAACACCTGGAAACTGAACAACACACTACTTAATAACCCATGGGTCCACAGAGGAAATTAAAGAAGAAATCAGACAGTTCCTTCAATTAAATGACAATGACAATACAACACATCGGAATCTATGGGACACAATGAAAGCAGTCTTACAAGGGAAATTCATAGCAGTGAAAACTCACATTAGGAAAACAGAGCGAGCTCAATTACATAACCTGATGCTGAACCTCATGCTTCTAGAAAAAGAAGAGCAGGACAAACTCAAAGCTCATACAAGGTAGGAAATTTTAAAGATCAGGGTAGAAATCAATGTAATGCAGACTAAGAGAACGATACAAAAAAACCGATAAAGCCAAGAGTTGGTTCTTCGAAAGAATCAACAAAATTGACAAACCCTTACCCAACCTTACCAAAAAAAGGAAAGAAAAGGCCAAAATCCATGCAATTAAGAATGAAAAGGGACAATGGACCCAGCAGAAATCCAGAGGATCATTAATACCTACTTTGAGAACCTATATGCCAATAAGATGGAAAACACAGAAGAAATGGACAGATTTCTAGATACATGTGAATTAGGAAAGTTGAACGAAGATGACCTAAAAATTCTGAACAACTCAATATCAACCAATGAAATTGAAAATGTAATTAAAAACTTATCAACTAAGAAAAGCCCGGGCCCTGATGGCTTCACTGCTGAATTCTACAAGACATTTAGAGAGGAACTACTGCCACTACTGTTTCAACTCTTCAATGAAATTGAAAGGGAAGCAATACTTCCAAATTCATTCCTGGAAGCAAGCATCACCTTCATCCCCAAAGCAGAGAACGACCCAACTGAAAAAGAGAACTATAGGCCAATCTCACTAACGAACATAGATGCAAAAATCCTTAATAAGATACTGGCAAACAGAATGCAGAAGATCATCAAGAAGATCATACACCCTGATCAAGTGGGATTCATACCAAGGATGCAGGGATGGTTCAACATAAGCAAATCAATCAATGTAATACACTATATCAATAGAGCCAAGGACAAAAGCCATATGATCATCTCAACAGATGCAGAAAAGGCATTTGATAAAATTCAACATGCATTTATGATAAAAACCCTACAAAAACTTAGAACAGATGGTCTCTACCTCAATCTGATAAAAGCCATCTATGAAAAACCAACAGCCTATATCATACTAAATGGTGAAAAACTGAAATCCTTCACACTAAAATCAGGAACAAGACAAGGATGTCCACTATCACCACTCCTGTTCAATACAGTTTTGGAAGCATAAACCACAGCAATTAGCCAAGAGAAAGAAATAAAAGGAATAAAGATAGGAAATGAAGTCAAATTGTCATTATTTGCAGATGACACGATATTCTATATAGAAGACCCCAAGAACTCCACCAAAAGTCCTCTAGACTTAATAACCAAATTCAGTAGAGTAGCAGGATACAAGGTCAACACACAAAAATCAATAGCTTTCCTCTACACCAAAAACCGACTCACTGAGAGAGAAATAGGGCAAACAATTCCTTTCACAATAGCATCTAAAAAAATGAAGTACCTAGGAATCAACCTAACAAAAGAAATCAAAGACCTCTTCTCTGAAAATTATAGCACTCTGAAAAGAGAGATTGAAGATGACACTGGAAAATGGAAAGACATCCCTTGTTCCTGGGTAGGAAGAATCAACATAGTGAAAATGGCCATGCTTCCAAAACTGCTATATAGATTCAAGGCAATCCCAATTGAAATCCCAGCAGCATACTTCACGGACCGTGAGAAAACAATCCAAAAATTCATTTGGAACAAGAAGAGACCTAGAATAGCAAAAGCAATACTAGGCAATAAAGACAAGCTAGGGTGTATCACAATCCCCAACTCGAAACTATACTACAAAGCCACTGTGATAAAAACAGCATGGTACTGGCAAAGAAACAGACCTGAGCACCAGTGGAACAGATTAGAAGACGTAGAAACAACTCCAGACACACTCAGCCACCTCCTCTTTGACAATGGAGCCAAACACCCTCACTGGAGGAAAGATAAGTCTCTTTAATAAATGGTGCTGGACAAATTGGGTTTCAACTTGCCAAAGATTAAAACTAGGATTATATCTCTTACCATGCACTAAACTAAAATCAAAATGGATTAAAGATCTGAGTATTAAAACAGAAACACTGAATCAGCTGGAACAGAGGTTAGGTAGAACTCTTGAAGCCACTGGCATAGGAAAAGATGTTATGAACAAAACCTCAGTTGCCCATGAACTAGCACAAACAATCAACAAGTGGGGTCTCTTCTTACTAAAAAGCTTCTGCACAGCAAGAGGAACTACCAACAGCGTGAAGCTACAACCCACAATGTGGGAAAAAATTTTCACCCGCTGTTCCTCAGACAAAAGTCTACTATCTAGAATATTATATAAAGAACTTATAAATAAATCAGACCTCCCAAATTTAAAGACCCAATCCAAAAATGGGCATCTGAAATGAACAGACATTTCTCAAAGAAGTAGAAATAGCAAATGTTCAACATCACCAGTCATTCAAAAGATGTAAATGAAAACAATGCTTGAGATTCCACCTCACTCTAGAAAGAATGGCTGCTAACATGCAATCAACCAATAACAAATGCTGGAGGGGCTGCGAGGAAAGAAGAACCCCACTCCACTGCTGGTGGGAGTGTAGACTGGTGCAACCACTGTGCAAATCAGTATGGAGATACCTCAAAGAACTAGGACTGGAAGTCCCATTTGACCCAGCTATTTCCTTGCTGGGGATCTTCCCCAAAGAATTAAAAGACTCATACCTCAGTCATATATGTGCACCCATGTTCATAGCAGCATAAATTGTGATAGCTAAATCTTGGAAACAACCCAATTGCCCATCAACTGGAGATTGAATAAAGAAAATGTGGTTTTTTAATAAAATGGAGTATTACTCAGCCATAAAGAACAAGAAACTAGAGACATTTATAGCCAAATGGATGTACACTGAAGCGATACTCTAAAGTGAAATAAATAGGACACACATGTGTAAATACCAAATAGTTTCCCTAGTGTGAGAAACTGAAAGTGTAAAAAGGACTAAAAGGTATAATAGATAACGTGAAAGAGGAAGAAAAGGGGCAAAGGGGACGGGGGCATGGGAGGGGTAGGGGAAAAGAGAAGGGAATGGAATTAATGAGAAAAAGGAAAAATGGAAACAAAGTTTTTGTAGATAGGGAGAGGAGGAGGGTTGAAGGGAGAGCAGGGGAATGGGGAAAAAATAAGAACCAAGATGGATTATGTAAAGGTGTAAATTTCCAATGATGAATGTCATTATATTGTATACCTTAAATATATCAATAAAATTAATTTTAAAAATAAAAATAAACAAATAAATACAAAGATTTTACAGAGACAACTTTATTTGAATCATTTGTGCCCATCTAAAATTGCTATTTTAAGGGCTGGGGATTTAGCTCAGTGGTACCGCACCTGGATCACAAGTGCAAGGTCCTGAGACTGATCCCTGGTACCAAAAATAAATAAATAAATAAATAAATAAATAAATAAATAAATAAATATTTTAAATGGAAAATTTCTCATGTTTTAAAAACCAAAATAATAGTCATTTTTTTTTTCCTTTGAAATGAATTCTTGCTATGTTGCCCAGGCTGACCTCAAACTCCTGGGTTAAAAGGATCCTCCTGCCACACTTTTCCAAGTAGCTATGAGTACAGGTGGACACCATTACCTTGCCTAGCTACACACTCACATTTTTAAAAGCCAAGAGTTTAAAGGAAAAGTAAGTCCGTCACTACTTCCTATACCTCAGTGCTACTCTCCAGAAGTCTATCAACAATTTGACGTGTCTTCTTCAAATTTTTTTTCTATACATATAATGTAGAGCTAGGCTGTCCAATACTGTAACACCAAGCCATGTGTTATTAACCACTACTAAGTTATCAAGGTTTTAAGTACTTGAAATGTGGCTACTCCCAATGGAGACAGGCACTAAAAGTGTAAAATACACACCAGATTTCAAAAAAGCAAAATATAAATTTTTTATATTGATTATATGTTGATTAGGATAAATACAGATTTAAATTAATTCCATCAGTTTCTTTTTACTTTTTTAATGTAGCTGTTAGAAATTTTAAATTATATATGTTGGGCCGGGGATTTAGCTCAGTGGTGCTGCCGCCTGTCTTGCAAGCACAAGGTCCTGAGTTCGATCCCCGGTACCAAAGGAAAAAAAAAAAAAGAGTAATAAGAAGGGTAAAAGATTTCTTCTAAATTACTTCTTTTCATTCAAATTAATAGAAGATACTACACACTGGTCTGCACCACCTCAGGCCTCTCTTTCAATTTAGTAAACTGAATTTAGAGCTAAGAAAGTAAATTTCAATTTAGAGCTAAGAAAGAGTATCTCTTTATATGAAAGTAGCTCATAATTTTTCTCCTTGCCTTGTCTGCCATGTTGCTCAGCAATAAGATTTATTCTCAATTTCAGTATTTTACTTGGCACAGTTTATATATTACCATGTACTTGGGCTCCCGACCATCTATCCACTCTCTAATCCTTACTCTTCATTAATTGGTTCTCATTGTTTTCCTGTTGTTTTAATGCACTTGTCTTTCATTGTAAAACAGTTACAATTCCTTTCAGGAGTGAGCAGAACAAAGTAATAAAATTGAAATTTTATACAAAAAATTCAAAACAAGTCCATTGGGAGAAAATTTAACTATAAGAAGCAATTGGTGAATAGAACTGATGAAACTACAGGCAGTAAGTATATCCCATTACCACTACCATCACACACACACACACACACACACACACACACACACACACACACAAACTTAGCTGAAAATAAACTGCATTTGAATTTTTTCCACAACTATAACTAGAAAACAGAACTCTTATTCCCAGCCTAAAGATCATATTTGTAAGTACTTGTCGAGTAACTGTAATAAATACTAATCTATAAATAGCTAACAGTAGATATAGTGATTAACGATGCAGTACTTCAGATAATACACAAATGCCTTAGCTTCCTATTGAAATGATAAGCTTTAAAAACCAAAAGATTCAGTAAAATCAATAGTCTCATGTTCAAAGCATTAAAAAAAAATCTAACAATAGGAAGTTATATTGCTTCTAAAAATTGATGAAAACAAGTGACAGTCTCACAAACCCTAAAGTAAAAAAATCATCTTTCTAAACAAGACACCTGTTTTTAGAGGTGACTTCATGTATGAATTTAAAAATAATTTGCTTCCTGTAATATAGGAGCTACTTACAAATTTTATATTTAATCTTTGACAAACAGTTTTAACTAGGGAGAATTCAGGTTGCTGGAGATGAAAGAAAAGCCTATCATTAAGTCAGACACGTTCTTCAGAAAGTCTCTCAAATTTCTTTCCCTCAACTTACTGACAATTTTTTGAAATCCAGTTCTCATCACTTCTTCCATGACTTATTAAAAACCCTCTTGGCTATTTTTTCTGTCCCAAACCTCCCACTCAAATCTACTCCAAGTATTTTAATATGTAGTTGCTTATAGCAGATTCAGCTTTGTAAACTCTGTGACATAATCCTGAATATTCACCTTAAAGTATATAAAATCTAAATTTCTAACTTAAAATTATAAACCATCTATACCATTATACACAACAACAGGAATAAATTTCACAGACATTACATTGAAAGAAAGGAGGAGCTGCAAAAGAATACAGAATGTATGATTAGATTTATGTGAAATTTAAGAATAAACTAAACTAGCTAATGAAGATATGTCAGAATAGTGATTATCCTGGAAAGAGTGGCAGAGATGTTCTATATTTTGCTGTCTTTGTTTTTGTGGTTTTTTGGTACTGGGGATCGAACTTGGGACCTTATGCTTGTGAGACAGGCAGCAGGAACACTGAGCTAAATCCCCGGTCCTGTTCTATATTTTGATTTATATGGTGGTTACACAAGTGTAACCATGTACAAAATGCATCCACTCCAGATTTGCACATCTTTCACCACGTTTATATATTTGATATTTCAATAAATAATACAGGAAAATAAACTAAAGGAAAACAATGCATAATATTTACCTGAAATTAGTGAAACTAAGAATTTTCTAAGTACAAAAGGAGAGTTCAAAAAAATCAAACCACTAATAAAAATATTTTCAACAAAGATGATACATACAAAGATGATACATAAATCAATATGTATCTATGTGCCCATACTGCATGAAGAAATTTTAGAACAAGGATCAGCAACCTAAGAGCTTGTGGCCTATTTTGTATGACTCAAGAACCAAGAATAATTTCACATTTTTAAAGCACTGCAAATAAAAATATACATGAACACACATATATAGAATATTCATTAAAGCAAAATATTTACTATCCATCCCATTAAACAAGTTTCCCTGCTTGTATTATTCTAGAATAAAACTCAAGAAACCAATAAATATTTTCATTTATAAAAAACAGAGGAATCAAAATGTGAACAGGAATAATATTTCTCAATATATACATCAATATTATATCAATTTTCTTTTTGAACCATGTTTTATCTATTCCAATGTATGACCTATCTAAAATTATACAAAAGATAAAACTTTTAAAAAAATTAACATCCTCAGAGGCATGAAGAATGAGGCTTGCATATATCTGATAGAATTCTAAATATATATCCTGTTTTTTAATTCTACTGCTAGAAATAGCTCTTACAGAAATATCCACACATACAGAAAAAGAGAAGTAACATTATAATTTTTAAAAGTCATAAATAACTAATGCCCATAAATAGGAAGCAGTTCAATAAGCTCTGATATTTCCATAATATGGACAATGATGTAGAGGTAGTTAAATAATAATGAAAAAAGTAAGCTAGTCACAAAAAGACAAATAGTATTTTATTTATATAAAGTATTTAGAGTAGTCAAATTCATAAAGAAATAGTAGAAGAGTGGTTTTTAGGAGGTGGTGGGAGGAAAATCAGGGAGTTTCTATTTAATAGGTAAATGGTTTAAATTTGGGATGATAAAGAGGTTCTAGTAATGGATGCTACTAATGGCTGCACAACAATGTGAATGTACTTAATACCACTGAACACTACACTTGAAAATGTTAAAATTTATATTTACACAGAGGAGGTGAGCTGCTCCCAGAGCACAAGAGGAGGCTTCCAGGATGCTGTACCACCTCCGCTAGCACAGAGGAGGTGAGCTGCTCCCAGCGCACAACAGGAGGCTTGCAGGCTGCCATACCAACCCCGCTAGTACAGAGGAGGTGAGCTGCTCCCAGTACACAAGAGGAAGCTTTTGGGCAGCCATACCACCCCCACTAGCATAGAGGAGGTGCTGAGAAGGCACACAAGAGGAGGCTTGCGGGTCACCATACCGCCCCTGCTAGCACAGAGGAGGTGAGCCTCGCAGGTGCAAACAGCAACCACCACCACCCCCACGTCGAAATGAAAAGACATGTCAACAAGTCTCAAAACCAGACTTCCAGATCACCTACAGCAACCCCAAAGGGGAAGGAGATGGAACACTCATACTCAACCACTTGGACTCCCTGAACTGGTAACAAAAGAGGATCTGGAAAAAACAAAATCAGAAATAATTTCTCAGATAACAGCAGAGATTGTGCTCATAGTGCAAGACATGATTAATAAATCTAGAGAGGAGCTCAGGAACATGATGGAATCCTAACATAGGAAACAAATGGAATCCATAAAGCAGATGCAAACAGATTTCCAGATTTCCAGGAGATTAAAAACTCCATTGAAAGTCTACGTAGCAGAATGAGCCAATGTGAGGGCAGAATTTCAGATATAGAAGATAAGATTGCAATTAGTGACCAGGAAAAGAAAAATTGCTTTAAAATTGTAAGAGACCACGAGAAATCAATCCAGCAGATGCTAGATGATACAAAGAAGAATAACATAAGACTGATTGGAGTCAATGAAGAAAGAGGAGACCAGATGACATAAAAAAACTGTTCACAGAAGTGACAGCAGAAAACTTCCCAAGGAGGGGAAAAGAACTTGACATACAGATAAGTGAGGCATACAGGACTCCAACTAGCCTTGATCAAACAAAATCTACACACAGGCATATAATTGTTAAGATTCCAGAAACACAACAGAAGAACAAAGTTCTACAAGGAGTCAGAGAAAAGAAACAAATCACATACAAAGGAAAGCCCATCAGAATCACAGCAGACTTCTCAATGCAAACCCTCAAGGCAAGAAGAGCTTGGAGTGATGTATTTCAAGCCCTAAAAGAAAACAGCCTCCAACCCAGATTGATGTACCCTGCAAAACTATCTTTCAAATTTGATGGAGAAATAAGATACTTTCATGACAAAGAGCACCTTAGGAACTTCATGAATACCAAACCAGCACTCCAAAAAATTTTAGACAATATCCTAGGAAAAGACAATAAGGATCACAACCCCAGGAAGCCCAGCAGAATGAATCCATTGGGAGTGACAAGAAATTAAACGCAAAGGGAGCGAATCCAACAAAGAGAAAAGTCATGACAATGCTAAGTCAATATGTATGAGTCATAACCATCAACGCTAATGGTCTCAATTCACCAAGCAAAAGAAAGACTGGCCCCTGTTGCTTCTATCTTCTACCTCCATGAACTTTTGCTGCTCTGCCACCCTGCCTTGGAGCCTGCCAATCATGGACTGAAACCTCTATGAACTCAGTCTGAGCTGTCAGCAAAAGAAAGTCCAGAAAAATTAGGAACCTCTCAGCTACATCGTTGGAAAATTATTTCCTTGAACGAGCAGATTCTACAGAAGACCAAACATCTGGAAGAGCTGTGATGAGTGCTTGAAGAGGCAGTCTAAGGCTCTAATAGAGTGACTGATAGGGAGACCTAACCTAGCTTTGTGTCACAGAGGGCGGATCCTAGAAAGTTGCAAGTAAGTCATACCAACCTCCAAGCCAGATATAATGAAATGAAGAAAACACTAACAGAGTTGAAGAGTCATAGTGTGAAGCTGGACAAAAAGCAAGCAGCCCTCGAGACGAAAGAATCTAAAGCAGATCCAAGTATTCTGCAGAACTTGAGAGCACTTGTAGCCATGAATGAAAATCCGAAAAGTTAGGAACAAGAGTTTAAAGCATATTGCCGAGAAGAGATGACACAGCTGCAGCAGGAAATTGAAACCCTGAAAGCTGAGAAAACACCAGATGAAAAGACTCTCTCCAATGGAGAGCTGCATGGTGTGCTGACCTCTATAATGACTCACAATGAAGACCTAGACAGGCGGTATAATATGGAAAAAGAGAAACTTTACAAGATCTGCTACTACAGGCTCAAAGAAATCAAGAAATAGCAATTGTGCATCGCAAGACTGATGAAGTACCCAGCCGAGCTGAGTTAATACAGTATCAGAAGAGATTCATTGAGCTCTACCGCCAGATTTCAGCCATGCACAAAGAAACCAAGCAGTTCTTCACTTTATATAATACCCTGGATGACAAAAACGTTTATTTGGAAAAAGATATTAGTCTACTCAATTCAATTCATGAGAACTTCTCACAAGCCATGGCTTCTTCTGCTGCCCGGGACCAGTTTTTACATCAGATGGAACAGATCACAGAAGGAATTAAACAAAGCAGGATGAAGATGGAGAAGCAGCAAGAGAATAAAATGAGAAGAGACCAATTGAACAACCAGTACTCGGAACTGGTAGAAAAGCAGAAACTATACTTTAAAACTGTGAAAGAGTTCAAAGAGGAGGGCCGAAAGAATGAGGTGCTGCTGTCCAAGGTGAAAGCAAAGGCCTCCTGATCATTCCTAATTTTCGTATGTCACTGATTTTTTTTAAATGCCATGTATTAACTACAAGACATGAAATGGTTCTGAATGCAACAGTAGAGAGCTGCAGGTGTATTAATTTCAACTCTCTGGATATTTTCTGTCTCCTATTTGCTACCATGTCATCTCTATTAGCTGTTGATGGAATAAGAAAATGTAAACACTGGCTTGGATAACACCCACTGTCCTGTGAGGAAACATGGGCAGTAAGTACTCTCTATGTCCACTCAACTTTTATCTCTCCAATAATGTTACACTTATAAAGGTACCTGTATTTGTTTAGACTCTGAATAAAGAATTCTTTTGTTCAGCAAAAAAAAAAAAAAAAAAAAAGAAAGAAAGACTGGCAGAATGGGTCAAGAAGCAAGATCCAACAATATGCTGCATACAAGAAACACATTTAATTCAAAAAGAAACTCATAGCCTGAAAGTTAAAGGGTGGAAAACAATACTCCATGTGACAGGAACCCCCTCAAAAAAAGTATGAGTAGCTATCCTCTTTGCAGATCAAGTGGATTTCAAATGAAAATCCGAAACACTCTGGTCCCAAGAATTTCAGATAAGGGATACTCAACTTGTATGTACAAATCTATTGTGAACATGTGTTTTCATTCCTCTCAAGTAAAAACTTAAGAACAGGTCTGTTGGTTCTTAACAGTAATACAAGAAATTTCTATACTGTTTTCCAAAATAGTTTTATCATTTTTACATTCACATTAGCAAAATTAGAAAGTCCTAACTGGTTCAGGCCTAAGCTGACATTTGTTCTTTTAAAACTTTTAACTTTATCTCCCTAATGAGTGTATGATTCAATCTTGTTATTGTACTGATTAGTATTTTTCTGACTCTAGTGTTGCACACCTTTTCTTGTGCTGTACTGGCTATTTATCATCTTCCTGTGTCTACTTTTTAATTGGGTTGTCTATTAATGAGCTGTAAGAGTTCTTTATATATTTTGGTCATAGGTTATATGCATTATAAATATGGTCTGTTTAAGGACTACTTTTCATTTTCTTAACAATGTCATTTAAAGTTCTAAATTTTGATGGAATCTCATTTATCAATTGTTTTTCTTTTTTTATTAAATTCTTTTATTGGTACATTGTAGGTATACAACACAATTACATTTCTCATTGGGAATTGTACCTTTACATAATGCATCTTGGTTCTTATTTTTTCCCCATTCCTAGCCCTCCCTTCACGCCCTCCACCCTTCCCTATTTACAAAGACTTTATTTCCATATTTTCCATTTCTCATCATTTTTCCTTTCCCTTCTTTCCTTTCCCCTGCCCCTCCCACTACCCCTACCCCTTTGGACCTTTTCTTCCTATTTTACGTTATCGATTATTCATTTTAATCATTGGTACATTTTAGGTATGCAATATAATGACATTCATCATTGGAAATTTGCACCTTTACATAGTCTCTCTTGGTTCTTATTTTTCACCCTTGCCCAGCCCTTCCTTCAACCCCTCCATTCCTCCCTATTTACAAAGATTTTGTTCCTATTTTTCCATTTTCTCATATCAATCCCATTCCCTTCTATCCTTTCCCCTAGCCCTCCCACTTCCTTCCCCTTTGCCCCTTTTCTTCCTATTTCACATTACCTATTATACATTTAGTCCTTATTTACACTTTCAGTTTCTCACACCAGAGAAACTATTCGGTATTTATTCATGTGTGAACAAACCTCAGTTGCCCGTGAACTAGCACAAACAATCAACAAGTGGGATCTCTTCTTATCAAAAGGCTTCTGCACAGCAAGAGAAACCACCAGCAATGTGAACAGACAACCCACAATGTGGGAAAAAATCTTCACCTGCTCTTCCTCAGACAAAGGTCTACTATCTCCAATCTATAAAGAACTTAAAAAGATCAGACCTCCCAAATTTAAAGACCCAATCCAAAAATGGGCATCTGAAATGAACAGACATTTCTCAGACAAAGAAGTAGAAATAGCAAATAAATACATGAAAAAATGTTCAATATCATGGGTCATTCGAGAGATGCAAATGAAAACAACGCTGAGATTCCACTTCACTCCAGAAAGAATGGCTGCTATCATGAAATCCACCAATAACAAATGCTGGCGGGGCTGTGGGGAAAGAGGAATCCTGCTCCACTGCTGGTGGGAGTGTAGACTGGTGCAACCACTGTGGAAATCAGTATGGAGATACCTCAAAGAACTAGGACTGGAAGTCCCATTTAAGCCCGCTATTCCACTGCTGGGGATCTTCCCCAAAGAATTAAAAGAATCATACCACAGTGATATATGTGCGCCCATGTTCATAGCAGCACAGTTTGTAATAGCTAAAACTTGGAAACAGCCCAAATGCCCATCAACTGGAGACTGGATAAAGAAAATGTGGTTTTTTTATAAAATGGAGTACCACTCAGCCATAAAAAATGAGAAATTAGAGACATTTATAGCTAAGTGGATGCACATTGAGGCGATACTCTTAAGTGAAATTTTTTTCTTTTATACATCATGTTTTTTGTATCCTAGGAAGTTCTTCCCTACCCTAAATTCATAAACATTTTCCCTTGTAATTTCTTCTTAAAGTTTTATAGTTTTAGTCTTTCACATTTAGGTTCATAGATCCTTTCAAGATATTTTTATGTATGGAAATAAAGGGTTGAGGTTAATGTTTTTATATACAGATACCAGGTGTTCTAGTGCCATTTGCTGAAAACACTATCTTTTCCTCTGCTCTTGAATTGAGTTTATGTTCTATAAAATGTTAACGTTAAATAATCTTTCAAAACTCAGTGGACCATATATGTGTGGTTCTATTTCTAGATCCTCTGTTTTATTCCAATGATCTATATGTCTTTCCTTACACCAACACTGCCTTGATTACTGTAGCTTTAGAGGAAGTCTTAAAATTAGGTACTAAATGTCTTCTAACACTTGTTATTTTTTTCTGTTTATTTTTCCTTTTCTAGGTCCTTTGTACTCCTACATAACTTTTAAATTTCAATATCCAATTCTTCATTTATAGCAAGTATACACAGACCTGAATTTTTATATATACCTTGTGTTTTCTAATCCTGATAAATTCAAACACAAGTTCTAGGGGCTCCGAGAGATTTCTTAGTATTTTCTCTGTAGATGATCATTTCATCTACATATAAAGATTTTACTTCTACCTTGCCAATCCTATCCTAATTGTGTCATTTTATTGCCAGACTATTTTGGTTTGGGCCTATGTTTCAAAGTTTAATGGACAGATGAAGAGTAGGCATATCTGCCCTTGTTCCCCACCTTAGGGAGAAAGCACTGTATCTTTTCCATTCATATAAGGCGTTTTTGCTGGAAGTATGGAGTATATGTCTTTGATTTGTTGAGAAGGTTCTGTTGTACTTCTAGACTCTTGATAGCTTTTACCATGAACAACTGTAGAATTTAGTCCAATATTTTTTCTGCAACTACTGACAGGATCATATGGCCTTTTCCTTTTCTTTGTTAAAATGATGACTTACTTATAGGGGTAGATCTTCCAATGCTGAACCAACACTGCCATCTCTATAATAAAAACCACTTTCTACATACTGCCAGATCTGACTTCTAATAGTTTGTTTCGTTAAATTTCTATCTATGTTCATACTTTTTTCTTTATCCAGTTTTATCCATACTTTATCTTTATCCAGTTTTAGTATTAGCACAATGTTGATTTCCTAAAATGAAAGCAGAAGTGTTCCTTCTTTTTTCTGCTTTAATTGTTTGATATAATTTATCAGTTAAAATGTATATAAGCCTGTTGTTGTCACATAAGTATGTTTTCAAGCTAGGAATATACTTTCTTTAATAGTGCTATTCAAATTTTATATTTCTTCCAGAGTCAGTTTCATTACTTTGTCTTCCAAGGTACTTCTTAGATGTTGTCAAATTTATTTCAAAAAATATTTTTGTAATATGCTTCCTATATTCTTTTAAATTCTGTAAAATCTGTGGGAATGTTGTCTAGGTCTTGATATTGTAATTTGAAAAATGTATAATTGATATTGTGTAATAGGAAGAAAAGGTCTAAAAGAGTAGGGGAAGTGGGAGGGGTAGTGAAAAGGAAAGAAGGGAAAAGAAAAAATATGAGAAAAGGAAAAAAATGGAAACAAAGTCTTTGCAAATAGGGAAGGGTGGAGGGGGTGAAGGGAGGGCAGCGGAAGGGGAAAAAAATAAGAACCAAGAGACTCATGTAATGGTACAAGATCCCAATGATGAATGTAACTGTATTTTATACCTAAAATGTACCAATAACTTTAATGGGGAAAAAAACCCACATTTACAAAAAACTTCAATAAAGCATTTAAAAAGTAAAGTCTCTGCACTGACACAGAAGAATCTCTTATTTAAACTATAAAATAATTCTGTACGGTATTACAGTATCGTTATCCCCATTTACATGAGAAAACAGGTTCAGAGACATATAGATAGCAAGTGGGAGGTGAAATTCACACTCAGGTTTGATTCTAAAACCCATACACACTCCACTTTAAAGACAGATTTAAAAAAAAAAAAAAAACCCTGACCCACCCTTACTGAAAATCCCACCTTGTAAATTTCCATTGGGTCTTATAGTTTTGTCACACTTTGTACCCACCTCACCACATGGCTTTGCTGTATAAAACATCCTTGAAAAGTGGGGTGGGCGGGCAACCCACTTTCTCGTCCCCCTTCTGTCTCTCTGAAACAGAAGCTTTCTTTCAATAAATTTTTCCTACTCTAAAAAGAAAGCATGTATGTAGTTGTATTATATATAATTGTATTATGCTAACATGATTATCTTTTCCCCTTTCATTATGATCTTTAATATACTTAAACAATTACCTTGGGTGGGGATGCTAGAGATTGAACCCAGAATTTCACTGACCTTCATTCCCAAGCCACTAAAGATATGCTAATTTTGTTTTGTTTTATTTTTGGAGACAGAGTTTCACTATGTAGTCCAGGCTGGCTTTGAACTTCCTATGTAACCCAGCCTGGCCTCACACTCACAGTGCTCCTCCTGCCTCAGTGTCTCAAGTGTTGGGATTACAGAAATGCAGCACCATGCCTGGCCAACTTGCTAATTTTTTTTTTTTTTTTTTTTTAGTACTGGGGATCAAACTTCGGTCCTTGCACTTGAGAGGCAATCAGCGGAAACACTGAGCTAAATCCCTGGCTAACTTGCTAATTTTTAAAGGACTACTGTACTTTGAAAAACGTCCTGAACATTATACACTTCCATTTCTGCTTCAAATAAATGAAGGTTTAGAAATGTTTTTTAATTTTAAAAAGCTGCCTCAGTTCATGTAAATAACCAAACTGAAGAGGAAATTTAGATAATTTGCTTCAAAAGACTTAAAAAACAAACATACATAAACAAAATCTTCCATAAAAGTAATACATGTCAGGACGGGGATTTAGCTCAGTGGTTCCGCCGCCTGCCTCGCAAGCGCAAGGACCTGAGTTCGATCCCAGTACCAAAAATAAGAGTAATACCTGTTAAGTATAATGGATATTTATTTAGTTTAATCCATTAAATAATTTTTGGAACATAAACTTCTAGTGTTTTTATAAATAGCAGAAACTGGGGGGGTAGGTGCAACACTGAGGATGGAACCCAGGGCCTTCCACAGGCTAGAGCAACACTCTACCACCAAGCTACCTCCCCAGCCCTAACATGTGACTTTAAAGACTCAGTATCTTCTTTGGTAAACACAGGTAAAGCAAACTGAAAAGGGTACATCTATGCAAGAAATCTAAGGGCAGCAATCCATCAATATCCTTTATCGACTTCCTAGTTGATACAATCATCAAATCCCATGTTCAGCAATACAAATGACTGGGAACAAAATACTGCATGCACCTAGGTAAAAAACTATGCAAACATTGTAATTCAACCAACTTCTCCTAATTTCTGCTCCATGACACTGACAAAGGAATCAAGAGTTAAAGCACTAAGTAGACTGCTGATTACAGAAGGGGGGTGGTGTCAAAGGGTACAAAATCTTGCATGGAAGGAATATAGAGGTAGGTGTGTGTGTAGGGGTGTGTGTGTGTGTGTGTGTGTAGTATTGCATATATTGAATATAGTTAGTATTAGAGTACTGTACACTAAAATTTGCTAAGAATAAATTTCAAATGTTTCACTATAAAAATGTTAAGTATTTGAGATGATAGATGTTATCTAGTTTGATTTTATTGTTCTACATTATATTCATATGTCGAGTCACTTTGTACACCATAATTTATACAATTATAAATTAGCAAATTACAGGAAAATAAATTAAATAAATAAACACAATCTATTTTAATCCTTAGGAAATTAGCCATGTTTTCCCATGCATTGTCAGTTTTACCCCAAATAGTCTTTCTCCCAGAGGTCTGACAACAGAGTTGGAGTTGATGTTACAGTAGGACAGAAAGAGTTTGGGAGAAAAGGCTGAAGTCATACAAGATCAGTTTCATCACAGTCACTGCTACTCTTTATTTATGTGACCTGGGAAAATCATTTTGCCTCTCTAAGCTATAGTTTTCTCATATGAAAATAAGAATAGGGGCCGGGTATTTAGCTCAGTGGTTTTGCCGCCGGCTGTGCAAGCAGCAAGGACTGGAGTTCGATCCCTGGTACCAAAAAAAGAAAGAAAATAAGAATAATACTAAGACCTCCATACCTCACTGGGTTCTTATGATCAAGACCTAATAATCTTAAAAGCACTAACTAAATAAGCAAATAATATTATAAGCCAC